>NW_020652526.1:0-52368 GCF_003573695.1 Papaver somniferum | reverse complement strand
AAATATATACTCAGATTTGTAAGCATCGTAGCAGATATGTACTCAGATTTGTAAGCATCGTAGCAGATATGTACTCAAATTTGTAAGCAGTGTGGCAGATATGTACTCAAATTTGTAAACAGTATAGCATATATGTACTCAAATTTGTGGTCCTTTATATGTTTTAATTAAATTTGGACCTGCAGATAAAATAAAATTCCGATTTGGTAGAAGTATGTTATTTCACACGTATTTAAACAGTAGGGTATATTAGTCATTTCCATGTTTTCAAAGAACTTTGGACCCTAGAATAAGAGTAAAATCCGGTTGGACCCTACTATAAATAACCTTATGGGCTTAGTACCAAACAAGAAATTTTCCATTTCCCAGAGCCCAGTTAGAAGGAAAAAGAGCCCAATACGTACTTTTGTATAGAAGCCCATCCGGATCATCAACCCAAGGAGGAACCTTGGCTCTCAATATCAGTACCAAAAAAAGGAAACTAGCTCAATATCAATACCTCCTAATTCGACTAGAACTCCAGTTTCTAAATGTTGTATAAATTTAGGTCTAAGGTATGATGTGCTTATAGTCATTATCACAGAAAAATTCTTAAAATCTTAGCAAAAGGTGTGGAGAGGTGAGGTTAAGAGCAGAAAAAAGTTCCAGAGAGTTGAAGAAAAGAAGACGATACGCATAGAAAAAATTAAAGAAAACAAATTTTGAGGATCAATTATGGCTCCAATCAAGTTGGTGATTAAGTTGAATGGTCGACCAATTTGTAAGCGAAAATTAGAGATTGAAGATCATAATGGGCTACAAGAGGAGAAATCATCTAAAAAGGTACGTCTTCTTGATTCTGGAAACAAGGTTTATGTGATTAAGATGAATGGTCGGCCAATTTGTAAGCGAAAATTAGAGATTGATGATCGTAATGGGATACAAGAAGAGAAATCACCGAAAAAGGTACGTCTTCTTAATTCTGAAAACAATGTTGATGATTTGCTGTTAGGGTTGAAAAAGAATAGGAAGAGAGATTTATATAACCAAAAAGAGAATTATCGATTACTGTTACGTAATAAACTGTGTGGAATAATGTTCAGGAGAAGTTTGTTGCGTCGGGAAAAACTTTGTTTAGTTCTTGATTTAGATCATACATTACTTCACTCGGTTAAGATTTCGGATGTGTCGTTGGATGAACAGGACTATCTCAATAGTAAATCAGGGTTAATTACATGCATGAAGACTGTTGGGAGACATAGCTTATACAACCACAACGGAAGGTATACAAGGTTAAGGCCTTATGTGCGAGATTTTCTTGAACAAGTATGCCAGAAATTCGAGCTTTACGTTTATACCAAGGGAGAACGGTGGTACGCTAAAGAGGTGGTTAGATTGATTGATCCTAAAAGTGTTTATTTTAAGAACAAAGTGATTTCGAAAGATGATTCTACTGTCAGAAATCGAAAAAATCTAGACGTGGTTTTGGGAGCAAATGCAACTAACACGGTAATTATCGACGATACGGAGTCAGTCTGGAAAGAGCACAAAGATAACATAATTCGCATCAACAAATTTAATTATTTTTCATCAAGAAACGGCGGTGGATATCGGTTAAACATGGATAATGATGAGTTGGATGAAGACGACGGTGCCCTCAAAAGAATCTTAGAAGTTCTGCAGCGTGTTCATGATAAGTTCTTTGAAGAGTTCCCAGCCAAGAATGATGTTAGACCAGTGTTGAAAGCGGTGCTTAAAGAAGTTTCTGCAAATGGATTAATTTCAGTAATTTAGTTGATGTTAAATAATTTTGTAATGTAGTTCCAGTGATTTGGGCTTTCTCTTTTTTAATTTGTGCAGGATATTATCATATGGACTTCTTTGCTTCTGGGTTCTGGGGAGCTGCTACAATAGGCTTAATCCAAGGAATGCAGTATTGTTATGGTTTGTCTGCAACATCTCTCCTTATTGCAGCAACCCAACTTGTTTCCATGTCCCTTTTTTCATTCATTTGGGTTAAGCAGAAGTTCACTCTTTTCTGCATGAAAGCTCTTCTAATACTCATAATGGGTTCTATACTTCTCAGATCTTAGTGCTTGATTTCTTTCATAACAATTTCTACATCTGCATCTGCAGTTTTAGGATTCATTCTTTTGAGGACCCAAGTTGCTTAAGCCAAGGACAATCAAGCAATGACTTATCCTGTACTGTTGCAGCTTCAGTTTGTCTGGCCTTCCATGCTACAGTGATTTGCACAATTGATGTTTTATAAACAAGGATTTCTTTGTGAGAAAACGAGGTTATGAATGTTCGTTTCTCTCCCGAATTAGCTAGTTTTCTGTCAGTGTTGGTTATATAATGCATTAGTTAGTTGGCTACTTGATCTGTTCTGATTAATTTGCAGGCAACACACGCAGAAGCAAGTTAGTATGTATTGGAGCAAAAACATATTACTTGGTGTTGGTTTCAAATGGTGGACCTGTAAGTACTTGTTTACAAAGCAACTTTAATGTTTATCACAATTCTGGAATTTGTACAAATTTTGAACTTCGAAATAAAATGCACTTCTTCCATTTTGGGTTTAGTGCTGCAGCTTCTTTTGAGAAACCTGCACCACCAGGCTAGAATGAGATACTCCTTTCTTTATTATATATTCCTGGTAATCTTGTCTTCTGCTTAATATATCGGCTTTCAGTTATCAAAAAAAAATAAAAATCCTGGTAATTTTTTCCAATGCATGGGTTTCCGGCATTGAAAAAACTAAGAAGGAAACACTGTCCCACGCCCCGTCTGATTTGGATCAGTTACCGTTCTTTGTTGACAGCTTGAGTAACCCCTGTCTAAGATTTTATGTTTCAGTGTGCATCTTCATATATTGATCTGTTACAGCAGTAAATATCATTTTCAAGTCTCAAATAACTTCAGTTGTCTTAGAATGCAATCTTATAATCTCAGAAAAATCCAAACTTTGTAAGAACCAGTTTGATCATATACATGACTAACAGATGAGATCAGATTCAGCAGATTCCATTGTATCCTGTTAATTAGTACGAAAATATTAAGATGGATACTAATCCTCATATGAATATTTTCCAGAATTGGGGAGTAGCATCCAAGTGCTGGTTCTAGTTCTCAGTCTAATTTTCTATCATCATGACATTGGGAGTAGATGAAAACGGATACCTCCGATTTGTTGAATTTTTATTTCATTATTAAACGTTAGATGAGATGACTTTAAAAGTTAGCCATCAGATCTAGACGGGAAATTTTCGTGTGAACTATTCACATGGACCACTGAATTATCGTAATATAAACGCTATGATTCTATTCTTCTGATGAGATCATATAAAATCCTTATTTTTCTTTAATCTTTAATATTACAAGAATGATACCGCCCCCAAGGACGTGCTTTGCACGTGCACTTTACTTGTTATCGGTAATGAGTTATTTCAAAAAATTTAAAACTCAGTGACAGCTATAGCTGTTATGAAATATTTAGTAACAAACTGTAACACAATTGTCCGTATATTAAATAAGTGTGATAAAACAATTTAGTAGCATTTATAAATGTCACCGATCGACCATAATAATAGAAATAAATAAAATAAAAGGGTCCACAATAATTTGGAGTCCCAGGCAGCCGCCTAGTCTGCCTTTCCCTTAAGACGATCCTTTATGGCGCTTTTAGTTTTTCCTATAGGTTTCAATGCTGTAACTACATAGTGCTTATGATGTTTGTGGGTTAACTTAAATGAAGGTTCGGCATGTATATCGGATCAGTATTATGATATATTCAGTTTTCCTCTGCTTATAGTCCTATATGATGTTAAATTTCCAGCCATTTATAGATACCTGGAAAATACCAAAGGAAGATGTCAGCATAAGTACTAGCGGCATGATTCTGAAGAGCACTAACAGCCAGCGACAACTTAAAGATTGACGTCGCCAAGGAGAAAACTCACCATAAGAAGCCAGAAGGACTTCCCCTTATCCAAAAGAAGAGTCATATAGTGTATCCCCTTTGGGATACACGTATGTTGATGGTGATTTTCAGTTCAGGGCTAAAATCGTGAAACCCTGTATTTAATGCGCTGTCATTCTGCAAAGGAACAAAATCCATTTGAAAGTAATGAGTGCATAAACCTCTTCACTCACAGATGTATTGAACAATTCAATATATTTGTATATATATATATATACAATTCACTCAGAATGGTGCATACAACAACAATCCCAACTATTATATGAATTTTATCTTTCATCGACATTATTCACTAATGCATTGCCCGCCTAGTATTTTCCAATGCTATGTTCCCCAGCTGAACTCTCAATATTGAAATGACATGACGATTAGTGTTCACTCGCAGCGGAGTAGCAAGAATCTCCCGAAGTGCCAGTATTGAGATATGCATGAAAACACTCGCGCGAGCTATACCACTCTCTAATAAAGAGATTTCCGTGTCAACGCACTTTTAATTAAAAGTTAGCACGATCGACGCGCTTAAATTCCTTAAAGAAAACTTAGACTGTCCATGTCAGTCTTAAAAAGCAATCACGGCCGCACGATTTGGCCAGTCGATTCAACAAGCTTAGCCTCTTTCCAGCGGAATTAGGGAATCTCCATGATGTCCACCGGTGGGCCCACTAGCACCCCAGCCAATCGGAATCCCTTTAGTTCACACACAACACCCCTAATCTCTAGCTAGAACCAGGGTGATTGCGCTGTTGAAGGAGGAGCTCAAGCGAGCTAAGACCGACCATAACGGTCCCAGATTCATCACATCCGCCCAACTTAGCTAGCCTAGTTGGACGGTCTAGATCTTCCTTAGAATGATCAAAGAGGTGCTGGCGCGTTCACCGGCGACCCAACTCCATCCCTGGTCGATCGACTTTCCCACGGCAAGCCGGGAATGCATCAAATCGTTTGCTCAAACTTGGGTGAACGCGCTATTTCGGAAACCCTAAGTTGCGCTGCGGCGTGCTTCTGTCGCAAATTGATCACGTCCGTCCATGTTCGCCAGCAAAATTGAATAGCTAAGATCTAATTTTAGGCAGATCAATATATGTCAGCGTGCTCACCATCAGCTCGCCTTTGCATCTGACCAATCGGCCTGCTCAAACCAATGTCCAGTGCCTTGAATTGATTAGCCTAAATAGGGTTGGCCACACCCTAAATTGAATCAACGACAGTACGCAACTGCCGCAAATCATCTCGTCCATCCAACTTCGTTAGCCTAGTCGGATGGTCTAAATTTATTTTCAGGAGGCCAACAGGGTAACGCTGTAATCACTGGCCATCCCTCCTCCACAGGGAACGATCGACCAAGTTGTGTATTTCCCATAGGTTCCCAAACGATCACCCAAAGGTGGTCGTTCGCGCTGCTTACATACAATTTTAATGATTTTACAGCAGTCATTAACTGCCGCAAATCATCTCAGCCACTCAACTTGGCCAACCAATTTAAACGGTCCAAATCTAACCTGTATCGACCGATAGGATTTTAGAATGGATACCAGTCGCCACTCTCCTATAAGGACTGATCGTCAGCCTCAGACAAACGCGCACGGGTTATACCAGCTCTCTGAAAATGGTCGGTCACGCTCTTTTTAAGACGTTCAACTCGCGGATAATTTGGACGAGCACTAAAACAACGATGCTTCCTGCACATCGATTATTTTTAGCAGCTTGTTTAAAAGTGATGCTTCATGTGCATCAATTATAAATGATGCTTTATAAATATTGATTACACAAATAATTTTAATATTTGACCTAAAAGCGCTATATGCTACTTTAAGCAACGAGTCTCATGACTTGACGCATTCAGCAGCCTGCTGTATATATTTTTCTACAAAATACTTGAGACATCAAACATGTCACAAAATGGGGAATGATTACTGGGGTATGGTCTGGTGGTTTACGTCGTGGGGCGTGCAACGCGACCATTACGAGAAAGTGGCAAGAAAGGACAGACGATTAACAACAATGAGGGAGTAGTGGGTGAAGGGGTGACCGGTCTTCCCACATAATGGAAACTTGATGGTCACCACCTTTTTCACAAACCTACTTCTCCACTACTTAATTGCCTCCACTTCCTACGAGATCAGGGATGCGCTCAATGACTTGTATAAATAGGTTTTTCAACCTATTTTCGACAACAAGTGTGATCAACAAGTATCTAGAAAACACCGAGAACTGATAGCTGACATTCTGCAAGACAGTTCCACGTTCTAATGCAAGTCATAAAACAGCCACACCTTCATAATTCAACATTTTGATCTCAAACACTTTCTTCGCTTCCCTCCTTAAGACCAACCCTTTCTCCTTCACTTTGTGACCGAATTGAATCTGGAACGGCCATTTTTTGGTTTAGGCGGAGTCTTACAGATTGATCTCTTGAAACTAAAAATACTCATGTGCAGTATATTTGTTTAGGGTTTGAATTCGTTTCTCATCAACACGCCCAAATTTACCAAAAACAACAGAATTAGTTTTTACCCCAAAACAACTGGGGACCAAAGTCAGAGATTAATCTCTCGGTTGCAAAATTAATTTCTCAATTTTCATTTCAATCTTCCCAATTTCAAGATGGTGGATCTTGGGTCTGGATCAGCAACAAACCCTGATGTCACTGGCGCTGATAACACCCCTGGTATCAACATTCCTGCCAGTGACACCAATATATCGCCTACCAGCACGATCAACACATCTCGTGGCGCTGCAACTTCTACCGCCAACACCAGCGGCGTAGGAAATATCCCCTCCTGCGTGACACCTCCTATCACTAGAGCCAGAGCCACTGTCACAATCTCCAACGTTTCTTCAAGCATAATGCCCCTAGCCGTTACTAGAGATACTGCCACTCCTCCATCAAGACGATAGCCTGGAGGAACCAGAGGAAGCCAACCCCCTATTACCATTGTTGATTTGATGGAAAGACAAGAAGTTCTCGCTAAAGCCCATACGGACATGGATACAAATCAGAAAGAGGTACTTACTTCCTCAAGACACTAACGTAGCGGCTACAACAAGAGCCACGTCAACCCATGGAGCCAATAAGGAGTACTTTTAACACTCCTGGCACAAGCACTTCAACGGGGCAGGCCTTTATAGATGAAAAAGTTTGTGTTGCTCCTGAACGCTCATGGGAAAGAAATCAGCCGTCCAACTTCATCACACATGAGGATCTGGAGCGACTCCTCCAAAATCGAGGCAGAGAAAACCCGGTGTACATGCACAAATATCAACCTCCGTATCATCCTGATGTGGAAAGAATCCCTCTCCCAAGAGGATACTCCTCTCCCTCAGTTTTCTCTTTACGATGGTACTTGTAACGCTCGTGAACACATCTGTCATTTTCTGGAATCTTTGGGAGAACACAAATACAATCATGTCCTCCGCCTGAAAGAATTTTCAAAGTCTCTTACCGGAAGAGCGTACACCTAGTACAACAACATCGCACCAAACATCATATCCAACTGGTGTGAGATGGTCACCGCTTTCTACAAGAAATATTTCTTTGTGTCTGAGCAAATCACCTTCTCAGACTTCGGAAGAATGTTTCAGCGAAACAACGAGCATCCAAATGATTATGTCAAGTGGTTCAGAATTCATGCGTTGGATTGTCACGACCCAAATATGACCGAACAACAAATGGTAGAGTCATGCATTAACGGTATGGTTCCCATATATTGTGCTTTACTAGAAAACTTACGTTTCCATACGTTCTCTGAACTCCATGAAGCTGCTAAGAAGTCGGCTACAACGACACTGACACTGTTGGAAAGAACCAGACAACCAGAGGTGAAGATGAACGCGAAACTCGAGGAAACATACGCCTCATCAACAAGCAATATAACACTGGTCCCTCTGTAAGCGTAGTAAGTGAAGGAGGGAAAAGGAAAGCTCCAGTGACGGAACAACAACCCAGGCGTGCGGCACCAACGCAGACAACTATATCCAGAAGGTCGCGGCTAAGACCCCTGTGCAGCAACAAGAAACAGGAAATGCTGCTCCAGACTTCCCATTTCCAATGGATGAAGTCATTGAACTCCTGGAAGCGTGGATTCAAGATGACGCCATCAAGCTACCTCCTCTCAGACGTCCACCAACCGAGGAAGAAATGGCAAATCCCAAATATTTTCGTTACCATAGGTTCGTCAATCACCCAACCAGTAACTGCAACAAGCTGAAGCGCATTTTCAAAGAAAAGTTGGACGCGGGAGTACTTCAACTAGGCACAGAGGGAGTTCACAGGGAACCTTTTCCAGTCAGAAGCTGCATGATTTCTGGGAACTCCATCAACAAAACCGTACATTCTATGATGAAGCATTTGCGTGAAATTCAGTAATTCTCCAAGACTCAGCGTTAGGACATATTTGCAGCCCTCAACCGTGTTGTGTCAGGAAAACGGCTATTTCCATCCAGAGAAGCCATTCCCAAGCCCCAATATCTCCTGCAAGGCACGGCTAATAGATGCAACTGGGGACTGCTGACCACTGCCCTCCTGAAGGATGTTGAGTTCGACAGCACGCTTATTGACGCAGCCTCTGATTTCAACGTTGTAACCGTCAAGACTCTGAGAGCTGCAGGAGTTTCAAAGCAGGAAGTTGTTCGCTGCCCAACCATAATCAAAGACCCAAAAGGAGAATTAAAAATTGAATACGGGTACATTAACCTCGAGATCAAGATAGGAGATGTTCAGACACACGGCAAATTTCATATTGTTAAAGAATGCCCAAATTATGATATGGTTCTGGGACGCTCGTGGGTGCATAACAACAAAGAAAAGCTAGGAGTACATACTTTGCCAGTGTCGATACCTGAAAGGATTTCCCACAAGCCATCCAACCCTGAAGATTATCTGATGCCGTATCAACAACTCTCCAATGTGACGCAACTACCTGGAGAGAGTCCGACGACGTTCGTCTGCATATTTCGGACACAAGTAAGTCTTATTGAACAACCCTTTCTGCAACCAGTCACTTCTCATTTTATCAAGGCCTGGGGACTCGATCCGATCGTCAACCCAGTCGTCATTAGGAGATGTGAATGGGATGCCGGGCCTTTCAAATATTTTATCAAAAGTTTTGAAGTTGTTTCAATCCAAGATGACGAACCTAAGAATCAAGTAGTCGCGCAACACCCAAACCCATTTCAAGTTGGAGATATGGTAGTAAGAATTGATGCTCAGCCTGCTTCGTCCGATTTCGCAGAAGGGAAAGACGATCCATACTTAGTGGAAGAAGTCATTTTGGGAGGTTAATGAAACTCATCAATACTGACAAGCTAGAAGGTGTAGTAATACACGCTCGGTGGATCAAACCCTTTAATACCTAATATGTCATGCCGCCCTTGCCTCCAAAGTTCCTTTCAGTGTTTTATTCGGCAATTTCCTTTTTCATGCGTAATGTGAAATGGAGGCTACAGGTTCGTGGACGAATTCTTAATTTTCATCATTACCTCCCCTACTTCAATAACTTGAAAATTGCTTTGATGCTAATAGTGTGTGAAATCGGCTATTGTCTTCCTCTAAGAAAGTTTCAACGATTGAAATAAGAGTTGTTAGAGCATAGCTCGATTAAACCCACCAAGCGTTAGTATGTCAAGTTTGGTTGTCATATTTTAGTGAACCAAAACTCATTTAAGAGTCGCTTGATTAATGTACTAGAGTCAACTTCGTATAGGTTAGCTTGAAAGTATTAGGATATGAGACATTACAAGTATTGCGAAGACTTGAAGAAGTAAGGAGCTACAACCACAAAATCATCCTTCCACTTGAGGTTAGTGATATTTGACTTGAAATTTTTCATTCCCTAACGTATCTTTCAAGTCGTGCATATTGAAAACAAAACTGCGAAGCATGAACACTCTAGATAGACATAGTATTAAGGAATACAATACAAGGTTTATTGCTTAACCATTAAAATTTGTAGATAAGACATCAACATAATCATATGAATGCTATTGTGATTATGTATGGGTATGAGATGAGGATTTCATCCTAGGAAACAATGTTTTTACATGTGTTTTAAGGAAGTAAGTTCATGATCTTGTGTTGCGAACCGAAAAGGAAATCACAAGGCATTATTGGGGTTGTTCTTCATTGCATATCTTATGAACGACCAGTATGTGTGATTAGTATAATCGCTCATGACTTGTTTGTATTCTTGGTAAAACTATTCACGTGAGGCCTCACTTATGTATTGGTGTGACTTTTATTAGTGAAACCGATCTTAAGTAATCACCTGATGGTATGATCCAGTTTGTGTGTGTAAGGCTGAATCTGGGTAAAGGGGAACCGATCCTAGTAAGAGGTGAAACGCATACAAAGGGGAATCGATCCTTGTATGAGGTGCAACAAGGTTTATAGAAGAAAGGGGAACCGATCCTACGGACATGTGTAACACATATGAGTTAGATACCATATATATGTGGGGAACCGATCCTAGTATCTAGTCAACCAAAGTTTGGAAAGCTAGTGTGACTATGCACAATACTCACATAGAGGTGGAACCGAAACTTGTTTTGGTAGAACCCAATGATTTGTGATTGAGTGTTAATTGATCAATCACATAGTTCTTGAAAGTCAGATGAACCAATTCTAAACTTGTTTGGAAGTGTGGTATATTGATTTCAAGTGAGTAAGTATGAAAGAGGACTTATAAAGAAAGGATGACGACACACTTTAAACACGTGCATTAATGCGTATGTTATTATTGTTCAAAGATATTCCTTAACAGCTAAGAAGGAAGAAAATCCCAGGATCGAAATTAAATAAGCTAAGAATATTTTTATTTAAGGTTTTTAATTATATATGGAAAATAAGAATTAGTAATGTGTATTTACTAGTTAAAGATTTTCCATGGAGATTTTCGATCAATATTTTGGACAGAGCATTCTCAGGAATTATGAAAACCGAATCTGGAAATTATTATTGAATATCTTGAGAATATTTTCGGTTTTGGAAATTCCTTGGTATCCAAACTTCCTTGTCTATAAATACTTGAGTTTGCATTTCTAGCAAACTAATCCTTCGTGACAGTAAACTTCCTATGTTGTACTGTTACTGGTGTAGCCGCCTATTCGGAGAGGAGAGTAACCTAATTAGGCGAAATCTCTTACGGCCGCTCAGTTTAAAGTCTTCTTTGGGATTGAGAATCTATAAGAGTACCGTTGATGGAACTTAGATAATTGTGGTTTATCTTTTGTTTTCGATTGATTTGATTGACTAACGGTGGTTGAAATTTGATTGCACCTAGTTTCTTTATGCTTGATAATCTTCTCTTCTGATATAAGATTCACTCAAACTAGTTCGAAGTTTCGACAGGGATCTTTAGACTGTTGTTAGTGCTAAAGACTATCTTGTGATAATCCATTGTTAACAGACTCCGTTCTGTGCGTGATTGATCACAAGAGATTCAAGTAGTTGTGTGCAGGTGTTTATTGAAGATCTAAGAAGATTTGAAGACAAAGAAGAGATAGAAGATTTATGACTTGGGTTTATAAATCTTTAGTGTGCACAATACTTGTTTCGGTAAAAGAGGATCCAATTAATGGTCGGTTTATCCTTGTGGTAGATTGGATTGATTAGTTGTGTAGATTGGCATGAATACGTTTCCTTGGGATTAAAGGTATTGATTGCAAAATCTTAACGATTACCTTGGGTGATTAAATATAAGATAGATCTAAGGACCTGACGAAGGAGTTTATGTTAAGATAAACAGAAGAGTTTAGGTGAACTATAGGTTTAGTTACTTGGTCCCAACTATACGAAGTTGGTTTATTTTGTATAGCGGCTTAATCCTGAGAGTATTCAATTATGGACAAGGTCCCGGGGATTTTCTGCATTTGCGGTTTCCTCGTTAATAAAATCTTTCTGTGTCATTTACTTTATATTTCCGCATTATAATTGTTTTATTATAATTAAAGTAAATTACACAAACGTTAATTCCTATTTACTTGATAATCAATCCTATTGTGTTTGGTTAAGTCCGAACCATTGTATCAAGTAAACATACTTCGTTGTTGTATTGTCTCAATCTCGTATCCATAGACGATCACACGAAGTGTGAACCGGTTTGTTGTATTGTCTCGACTCTGTCCATAGACAATCACTTTCGGAGAAAAGACTTATAGGAAGGAAAATTTTTAGCTTGAGTTATATTTGGGTACCATCGCCTTTTCAAGAGTTTAGAACACTTAACCATTATTGGATATGTCATGTTGTGCACTCTTGTACATATGTAATCCATGTCGGGAAACCATAGTATGCGCACCGGTTTACGTACCTGTTGGTTTGAGAAATCCGGGAACCTAAGTATCCGTACTGGCGTACAGGTTCATGTCCGAGAATTTCTGCTGGGATTTGAAGTTCGCGTACCCGTTTGCGTACTGGCGTAGCTCAACCTTAGTCCGGCTATTTCAAGTATGCATACCCGTGTGCATACTTGAAGGTTAAAGTTCTAAAATCGGTTTTAAACATGAACATAAACATTTACATAATAAGGAACGCAATCTTTGCAGTGGCTATAATGTTCATGATTGATTCGAGAGAATCAAACCGATTTTGCTTCAATTGTGTTCTTGTATAAATTTATGAGAATATAGCAATTGAACAACTCTTTAACTAGTTTCGTTTGAGTCATTTGAACTAGTTTTGGTTAAAATGAATAAGGTTGATATGAGAGTAATTATATGCTCACCTCGGTTAACTATTGGTGAACCAACATGGTGTACACGTTTAGGTACGGTTACATAAACCTAAATGAGGGTACATTTCATTTGTGTGTAACAAGCTAAGTTCAATCTAACGGTTGAAAGATATTAGCTTGGTTGAATCAGGTTTTTTATATAACGGTGAATATTGAATTCTTTGTTACCAAGGTAACTTGGATTGCAAACCCTGTTTCAAAACTATATAAAGGAAAACTCTAGCAACTGAGAAACCTAATCCCACACCTCTTGTGTGTTACTAGTTGCATAAACTAGAGTCGATTCTCCCTTAACCTTAGGTTTCTATCGAGACCCTGTAGGTTAACGACTTCAAAGACTTCATTGGGATTGTGAAGCCAGGCCCAACTATTCTCTTTGTAGTAGCGTGTTCTAATTTTGCTCGATTCTATCGTATTGAGTACAATTGAAATAATTGACTCGAGATTAATTTCTCCGATAGGCAAGATAAAAGTAATCACAAACATCTTCGTCTCATCGTTTGTGATTCCACAATATATTGTTTCGCTAGTCGACTAATATAATTGTCAGGTGATTGATAATACTAAGCTGTTCTTCGGGAATATAAGTCCGGTTTATCAATTGGTTCCTGTTCACCTTGATTTGTAAAAAAAGGAACAAAAACTCTTGGGTATTTCTGTGGGAAAAAGATTTATTCAATCTATCGACTTTTCTGTATAAGACAGATTTGTTTATCAAGTCTTCGACTTTGGGTCGTGGTAACTCTTGGTTGTGGGTGAGATCAACTAAGGGAATCAAGTGCGTAGTATCCTGCTGGGATCAGAGACGTAAGGAACGCAACTGTAACTTGAATCAGTGTGAGATTGATTAGGGTTCAACTACAGTCCAGTCCGAAGTTAATTGGTAGTAGGCTAGAGTCTGTAGCGGCTTAATACATTATAGTGTCTAATCTGGACTAGGTCCCGGGGGTTTTCTGCATTTACGGTTTCCTCGTTAACAAATTTCTGGTGTTTGTGTTATTTCTTTTCCGCATTATATTTTGTTATATAATTAAAATATCACAGGTTGTGCATTAAGATTAATCAATTAGAATATCCAACCTTTGGTTGTTGATTTACATTGATTGACACTTGAACACTGGTCTTTGGTACCGTTCAAGTAACTCCTCTTATATTCAATCGGTCTCGCAGATTTCTATTTGCTGATTGTGGATTGAATTAATAGTTAGAGATATTAAGCTCTTTGATATACTTTACTCTAGAGTCAGTCTGAATGTATAGTTGATTCTCTAGAAAGTATATTGGAGTAAGTCCTCTCAGATTTCCAAACGAATTATAGGGTGTGGTTGTTAGACCCCGCATTTTCAATTGGTATCAGAGCAGGCAAACACATTAAAGACCTCATAAGTCTGTGTTTGTAGCGATCTGATATGGATAGAAGTGTTATCTCTATAAACGTACCACCAGTCTTCGATGACTCAAATTACTTGTGGTGAAAAATTTCTATGCGTGCCTTTCTTTAAGCACGTGATTTTCAATCATGGGTTTATGTGGTTAATGGCTATGATGCTCCCATTGTGGCAGTATGGAATGCGACCGTTCCTAAGGATAATGGTGCATATGACGCTGTTGAGATACTTGCTGCAAAGAAAAACTCCGATGGTTTGAATGCCGTCATACATGCCATTACCCCAGATCTTCAGCACCATGTGACTTCGTGCACTCAGTCTAAAGATGCTTGGGATATCTTAGAAACCGTATTTGAAGGGAATACCAGAGAAAAAGAATCTAGGCTTCAAAACCTTAATTACGATTGGGAAAACCTTCGTATGGCGTATGAAGATTCATTTGATGAGTTTAATCACAATGTATCTGAAATTGTTAATGCATCTTTTGTATTGGGTAAGACTATTCCTGAAAAGGACATTGTGATGAAAATTCTCAGATCGCTGCCATCTAGATGCGATTTTAAGAAACATGCTATCTTTGAAGGAAATAACCTTGATGCTATCTCCAGAAATATGCTAGTTAGAAAGCTAAAGATCTTTGATCATGAGCATACATCCAAAATCGGAAAGGATGTTGCCTTCAAAACACAAAATAATACTAAATTACTTGACAAAAGTAAAAGTGTTTATGTCTCTGAAGATGATCTTTGTGAGGTTGATTCATCAGATGAAGATCTGACAAGTCACTCTCTTTGATCACAAGATAGTTTAGAGATCTTCTATTGAAGAGAAGTAAATGGTTTTCCAGAGACAAACCTAGGTCATCAGTTAAACCTCAAAATCACATTCCTCCTAAAAACAAGGATACTGACGAGGCTGATGACGAGGATATGCCACAGTGCTTTAAGTGTAAAGTTTTTGGTCATTTTGCAAATGAGTGTCCAAACCGTAGAAAATACACTGGGAACAAAGGTCTTGCTGCAACTCTTGATGAGATGTCTGATCACTATGATTCTAATGAAGATGAAAGATCAAGTGTTGCACTTCTTAATGAAGATATTGATTTTGATAATTGTAGCAATACATACATCAATCTCGAAGATAGACAAGGTTCTATGAATCCCGATCAAAAAGGATGTGATGGACAGATTACAACTTAAATTGTGTTGGTTAGTGCATCTTGTCTCATGTACCTGATTAAAAGAGACAAGATTCTGCACACCTTAGGCTTTTGAAAAAGAAAAATAGTTTTAAATTTGTTTTCTTTTATTTTTGAGCTTTGCCTGTTTGGCAAAATTTGGAATTCTTTCATATCTAATTGATATTGAAAGGGACTTCCCTGTTTAATCAATAAAAGAGGGTTATTCTCGACAATTCGACTCTTTCTAGGGTTGTGAATTGTGCGTACGTGAACCTGTGCGGTTAAAGGTTCTGTAACCCTACATTCCTTTTCCTTCTTTGAAACTCTTTTTATCTTAAGACTGCTTGTTGAGCTTAAATTGTAATTTCCTCTCACAAACCCATACATTCATGGAAACTCCAAGCATCATGTCTTCTGATGGAAAAGATGTTAATATGATTGTTAAGCCATCAACCATGAAGAAAAAAGAGAAATCTACGTTACCTCCAACTTTGAAAAGAAAAAGAAGGAATGTGAGGAAGACAAGTGTTGTTCCTTCAAATTCTCAGAAGTTTTCTGGTGTTCTTGAAGAGTTGAAGGAAACAAGGAAGGAGATTCATCAAGTAAAGGCTTTTTTCTTCAGAAGTCTCGAAATTCAGAAGGCCCTGGTTTGACATTATCAGTCTAGAAGGTTTGTTGGAATTGACTCATTTCTCCATGAACCTTACGTTCCTATGGTTGTTGAAGACAAGGAGTTCGGGGACGATAAAGAATTCTTCAGAGGTCTTAATATCTAGTAAATCTTCTTATGAGAATTTATCTCTTGTATTTTTAGAAGAATAACTAGGGTTTGGAATAGCCATTATTGTGAGTACACATAGCTATGTCCAACGTTTTCATCTTCATGTTTTTAGATTTATTTATTTAAATTCTAAGTTTTTGGAAGATGATTTTTGCAATTTTAATCTTTCTGATTTTATATATTGAAAATTTTTATGGGATATGTTGTTTACATCCTTGAACCTATGACTATCCCATACTTGTTCAAAAGTTATCTCTATTATGTCGGTGTGAAAATATTGATAAAAGATAGAATGAAGTTTTGACTTACAAAATTTAAAGCCTTTTATGTCATTATTTGATGGAAGAAAGGATAAAACTTTTTTTTACAAGGATTATGTCTATTGTATGTCATTGGACAAATAGTGATGGAAAATAGAATGAATCCTTGTGTATTCTGCAGTATTGGTCGATCTCCAATCCACATTTTTGTGCATATATTGTGTTGCCCCGTAAGTTCTCTTATGTCGAGCATGGCCAATTGAATTGATCACCTTCTTGTGGTTAATTTAGTTGTGTATTCCAATTGAACTAACCATGGGTTCTCTTGTGGTTATTTCAATTGAACTTTTTGGATACAAATTCATGTTTCGTAATGATTATTTCAATAACTTGAAAATTGGTTTGATGCTAATAATGTGTGAAATCGGCTATTGTCTTCCTCTAAGAAAGTTTCAATGATTGAAATAAGAGTTTAGAACACTTAACCATTATTGGATATTTCATGTTGTGCACTCTTGCACATATGTAATCCATGTCCGGGAACCATATTATGTGCACCTGTCTGTGTACCTGTTGGTTTGAGAAATCCGGGAACCTAAGTATGCATACTGGCGTACAAGTTCATGTCAGAGAATTTCTGCTGGGATTTGAAGTTCGCGTACCCGTTTACGTACTGGCGTAACTCAATATTAGTCCGGGTATTTCAAGTATGTGTATTGCATACTTGAAGGTTAAAGTTCTAAAATCGGTTTTAAACATGAACACAAACATATATATAATAAGGAATGCAATCTTTGCAAACCGTGGATATAATATTCATGATTGATTCGAGGGAATCAAACCGATTTTGCTTCAGTTGTGTTCTTGCATAATTCTATGAGAATATAGCAATTGAACAACTCTTTAACTAGTTTCATTTGAGTCATTTGAACTAGTTATGGTTAAGCTGAATAAGGTTGATATATGATTAATCATATGGCTAACCTCAGTTAACTATTGTGAACCAACATGGTGTACACGTTTAGGTACGGTTCATTAACCTAAATGAGGGTACATTTCATTTGTATGTAACAAGCTAAGTTCTATCTAACGGTTGAAAGATATTAGCTTGGTTGAATCAGGTTTTTCATCTAACGGCGAATATTGAGTGCTTCGTTAACAAGGTAACTTGGATTGCAAACCCTGATTTTAAAACTATATTAAGGAGAACTCTAGCAACTGGGAAACCTAATCCTGACACCTACTGTGTGTTACTAATTGCATAAACTAGAGTAGATTCTCCTTTAACCATAGGTTTCTATCGAGACTCTGTAGGTTAACGACTTCAAAGACTTCATTGGGATTTTGAATCCTGACACAACTATTTTCTTTGTACGTAGTTGCGTGTTCTGATCTTCCCCTATTCTATCGTATTGAGTATAATTGAAATAATTGACTCGAGATTAATTTCTTCGATAGGAAAGATAAAAGTAATCACAAACATCTTCTTCTCATCGTTTGTGATTCCACAATATCTTGTTTCGCTAGTCGATTAAGATTATTGTGAGGTGATTAATAGTATTAGGCTGTTCTTCGGGAGTTTAAGTCCGGTTTATCAATTGGTTCCTGTTCACCTTGATTTATCAAAAGACGAAACAAAAACTCTTAGGTATTTCTGTGGGAGACAGATTTATTTAATCTATAGACTTTTCTGTGTGAGACAGATTTGTTTATCAAGTCTTCGACTTTGGGTCGTAACAACTCTTGGTTGTGGGTGAGATCAACTAAGGTAATCAAGTGCGTAGTATCCTGCTCGGATCAGAGACGTAAGGAACGCAACTGTACCTTGTGAGATTGATTAGGGTTCAATTACAGTCCAGTTAGAAGTTAATTGGTAGTAGGCTAGAGTTTGTAGCGTCTTAATACAGTGTGGTGTTCAATATGGACTAGGTCCCGGGGTTTTTCTGCATTTGCGGTTTCCTCGTTAACAAAATTCTGGTGTATGTGTTATATCTTTCCGCATTATATTTTGTTATATAATTGAAATATCACATGTTGTGCGTTAAGATCAATCAATTATAATATCCAATCTTTGGTGTTTAATTTACATTGATTGACACTTGAACATTGGTCTTTGGTACCGTCGAAGTAACTCCTCTTATATTCAATCGGGCTCGCAGATTTCTATTTGCTGATTGCGGTTTGAATTAAGAGTTAGAGATATTAAGCTCTTTGATATACTTTACTCTAGATTGAGTCTGAATTTCTAGTTGATTCTCTAGAAAGTATATTGGAGTAAGTCATCTTAGATTGCCAAATTAATTGTTGGATGTGGTTGTTAGACCCCCGCATTTTCACTGCTTATGCTCGATCCTTCGCCGCTTTAGCCGAGCCGCAAACCTTTCAGCTCTTGCACTTGTCGGCTGAGACTCTTCGTCACGCCTTCACTCCTCCTCCATGCTGACTGAAGCCAAAAATCTTGAACACGCTCTCGAACGATGCGTAAGTGAATAAGAGACATACCATGTATAGCACGACCAGCTTCGCGAAATGGAGAATCTATTTTTGCCATCACCTCCTCGAATGCGTTAGCCCTGGGTTTGTCGACTTCAAAGCTTTCCTCTGGATAAGCTGAAGAATAATCATCACCAGCAGTTCCAATCATATACTGCAAAGAGGCATCATGATTATATCAACAATTGACGTAAAAAAAATAATCAAAAATCAGATTACATGACACATATGGAGCAATACCTGTAACGAAGAAGAATGCAATTCTGTGATGATCGGTGTGGGGAGAAAGGCTCAAACGCTTCTCTTTATATTCCACAAATCAGCAAGGTCCCAGGAAGAAAATGAGTCTCTACTTACCGTGTATAAAGGATTCAGATACGGGATAACAATCGAATGGATACTTATCTACCTGAGGAAAACTGACGTGCGCTAAAAGAAAACGTATCTTGCTCAAGGGTCGAGCCAGTCCCTATCCTGGTAATGTATGCCAAAATTTCTTTGAATGTCACCATCTGGTGTTTACCCCGCAATAGCGTCACTATTACGTGCTAAGCATGGGACTTAATGTTGATGGTGGTTTTCAGTTCAGGGCTAAAATCGTGAAACCCTGTATTTAATGTGTTGTCATCCTGCAAAGGAACAAAAGCCTTTTGAAAGTTATGAGTGCATAAACCTCTTCGCTCACAGATGTATTGAACAATTCAATATATTTGCATATACATATATATATATATATATATATAATTCACTCAGAATGGTGCATACAACAGCAATCCCAAATATTCTATGAATTTTATCTTTCACCGGCATTATTCACTAATGCATTGTTCGCCTAGTATTTTTCTATGCTATGTTCCCCAGCTTAACTCTCAATATTGGCATGACATGACGATTAGTGTTCACTCGCAGCGGAGCAGCATGAATTTCCTGAAGTGCCAATATTGAGATCTGCATGAAAACACTCACGTGAGCTACACCATTCTCTAATAAAGAGATTTTCGTGTCAACGTGCTTTTAATTAAAAGTTAGCACGATCGACGCGCTTAACTTCCTTAAGGAAAACTTAGATTGCCCACGTCAGTCTTAAAAAGCAATCACGGCGACACGATTTGGCCAGTCGATTCAACAAGCTTACCTCTTCCATCTGAAACTAGGCAATCTCCATGATGTCCACCAGCGGGCCCATTAGCACCCCAACCGATCGAATTCCCTTTAGTTCACACGCAACACCCCTAATCGCTAGCCTGAACCAGGATGATTGCGATGTTGAAGGAGGAGCTCAAACAAGCTAAGACCGACCATAACGGTCTTAGATTCATTACATCCTCCCAACTTAGCTAGCCTAGTTGGACGGTCTAGATCTTCCTTCGAATGATCAAAGAGGTGTTGGCGCGTTCACCGGCGACCCAGCTCCATCCCTGGTCGATCGACTTGCCCACGGCAAGCCAGGAATGCATCAAATCGTTTGCTCAAACTTGGGTGAACGCGCTGTTTCGGAAACCCTAAGTTGCTGATAGACACATTTTTGTGTCTGAATTGTCCTCAGTGTCTCTATTGCTAGTGCTTGATTTTGTACTTATTATGGTGTTTTTATGTTTATGTAGGTATTTTTGGAAAATAAACATTTTTGGAAAATTCGGGTCGAAAAGTTGGTATGGGCACCCGGAGGACACATGTTATTCGGACTCTCGGTTTTGGATAAGGGGCACCTAACTGATAAGGGGCACCCCAGGGAGCCAACTGCTATTCGCACCCCAGAATAGGATAGGTGCACTCCACCTTCTTCTTCCTCTTTTGAATTTCATTTTTGGCGGGAAAACTTTGCAGACACACGGGCATATTTTGACTCGAGATTTGAAGGTGTTTTAGAGAGACTCAATGGCTGAAACTTTTTGAGATGATTTGATAGTGCATAACAGAGTTGTTACGGGCAATTTGATCGCTGAATTTTGGTTGGATATTGTTTCCCAACAAAACAGGAGAGGCTAGTTTTCTTGGGTTTTCTGGGAAAGTTTGGGCAGAGATTTACGTGAAGATTTTCATGGGAAAGGCTTTGTTTGTGCCTGTGATGATGAAACAAATATGGTAAATCCTTTGGTTTCGAGAAAACAGCAAACTTTACGTGGGTTTAACAAAACAGAGAGGAATATTCTCGATGTGATATATTCTCGAGATTTTGTGCTATTTTTGGTTGATTTGGGCGTGGATGAGTGTGTTTGACAGCATCAGAGATGAGTAAGAAGCATGCTGGGAGTGTGCTGGCAGAAAATCAACGCGTGAAAAGTAAAGATATTATTGCCGAGAACAATTATCTTTACTGTCGAGTTATGGGAGATCTTTTTGAGTTATGAGGAGTAATCCTTGGTCCTGTCGAGTATAAAAGAGTTTCTGGGGTCGAAGAGAGAAGGACGGAGAGTTTGAGGAGCAGTTTAGAGCTTCAACAGAGTTGAAAATCAAGTTGCATGAAAACTGTTTTCTACTGGTGCAATGAAGAACACGAAGAACTTTAGATGCACAAAGACAATCGTTTATCAACAGTGACAATGACAGAGGGGTGAGGGTCGTATGCTACAACATCAGTGACAGTTCACATATATCGTTCTCTGTAAAAGCTCTATATGCTACTTTAAGCAACGAGTATCATGACTTGACGCATTCAGCAGCCTGTTGTATATATTTTCCTACAAAATACTCGAGATATCAAACATGTCATAAACTAGGGGATGCTTACTGGGGTATCAGTATGGTGGTTTACGGTGTGCGGCGGGCAACGCGCCCATTACGAGAAAGTGTCAGGGAAGGACGAACGGTTAACAACAATGAGGGAGTAGTGGGTGAAAGGGTGACTGATCTTCCCACATAATGAAAACGTGATGGTCACCACCTTTTGCACAACCCCACTTCTCCACTACTTAACTGCCTCCACTTCCTACGAGATCAGGGGTGCTCTCAATGATTTGTATAAATAGGTTTTTCAACCTATTTTCGACAACAAGTGTGATCAACACAAGTATCCAGAAAACACCAAGAACTGATAGCTTACATTCTGAAAGCCAGTTTCACATTTTGATACAAGTCATAAAACATCCACACCTTCATAATTCAACATTTTGATCTCAAACTCTTTCTTCGCTTCCCTCCCTAAGATCCACCCTTCTTCTTCACTTTGTGACCGAATTGAATCTGGAACGACCATTTCTTGGTTTAGGCCAGAGTCTTACAGATTGATCTCTCGAATCTAAAAGTACTCATGTGCAGCACATTTGTTTAGGGTTTGAATTCGTTTCTCAATAAAACACCCAAATTTACCAAAAACATCAGAATCAGTTTTTACCCCAAAATAACGTGGACGGCCTAGAGAACAGGAGCTTGCAGAAGAAGATAAGAAGTACATGTGTACGGTCTTAAGAATAGGAGCTTGCTGGAAAAGATAGGAAAGGATATACGTTTGACATTCCTCTTTTAGGAATGTATATAAAAGGGGGTCTGCTCTTAACTGAAAGACCAGTGGTTATTTTGTGGAAAACTGTGTCATACTTTCTGAAGCGGGTCTTTAAACCTTACTTTATATGTATTATATATATATGTACCTTATACATTTTGGCGACCACATTGGGAGACTTGGTCACAGAGATAGGAAAAAGTTCGTCACATGGACGCTAAAGTACATAACCACCTTGCCCAGTCGCGGGTGTATGGACCACTCAATGAGGTTGAGCAAGTGTTGTTTGACGCATAGAAAAAGCGGTAACATCAAGTGTTTCTCGTAAGATTGGAGGCTCTTTACCCGCCACTAGTGGATAATCAAGACGAAGTTCCAGAATCACCCTCACGAGGCCAAAGGTGGGGAGGAGGACCAAAGCGAACACCTCAGGGGCGGTCACAAGCCAATTAATCGTACAACCAACATATGTTTTAAGGCAAGCTCGCATTGCACTCTCCGGCAGAAAGTTCACGAAAATTCTTGAAGAAAAATATGGGCTAGAGATGCAATATAGTGCTTACACGATAGCGTCCCCTATCCCCCCAGATATATTGGATAGGACAATGCCAGTAAAGTACAAAACACCGAAGTCTAAATTGTTCGAGGGTAATGGAAACATCACAGAATGCATGCATCACTTCACCATGTCTCTCGACGAATATGAACAAGATGAGAATGTGCGTACAAAGGAGTTCGAAAAGATGCTAATGGTGGTCACATTCACTTTACATTTAAGCCAAACAACATACTCCCATGGGATGACATGCGTCAAGCCTTCATGTTCAATTTCATTCCCATCAAATTTTTGGCGCAGCTGCCGGGGACTGATAATTGTTGTTTTTAATTTTTATTAAGTTTGTACATATTTGTTTAGAATTTTGTTTTTTGTTTATTTTATTTTAATGAAATAATTAGTCGTACAATACTTTAGGTGGCAGCCTAGCAACAAGCTGGGCGCCAACACCCTTTTGAATAGCAACTCCTAGTCTATGAAAAAGAAATTTACCTACTCCCTTACTAACAAGACAATTCTTCAACCTCTTAAAAAAACACAACATATCCTCCCCAAGCTCTCCCAACGTGGAAAATGATAGAACGCCAAGCCCATAACCATGCGAAACACATTGATCTAAATATTTGGTACGTTTGTGCAAAACAGCCTTCGCAATAGCCTGACCCGGAATGAAAGCACGAACACCTTCACCTGTGAAATGGGAAACGCCTGTAACATACATACAAACATCTTGGCAATTCTCCCAACTATGAACAAGGATGTCAGCAGGGCGCAAATCCTTGTTATCATCCGACAGAAAACCAAGGGAGACTTCTTTACGAGCATGCACACCAGCTTTGTAACATATATCAACAATAATATCATGTACAAGGTCATGCCGAAACTTGATCCCAATATCCTTGGCGCAATGAAGAGCGTGGTCACCAAAAATATCCATAGGTCTATTGAAGCTTGAGCATAAGCCACCTTCGACAAACAAGGGGATACCAAGGCGATAACAAACAACAGCTCTAAACTGTCTTGTTCCAAGGCATTGATTCAGACCACTAATAGGAATGGACAAAAGATAGTCTTGAGCATGCTTAACCCGATTTCATTGCCACATAACGGAATCTCTTGCAGACATAGAAAATTGGGTGAGGATTTGCCTCTTAACCGCGTCAAAATAAGTAACCGCCGGGGAGTGTATAGAAGGGGGGAAATATCATCAACGCAATAGTTAGAAGGCAGAACACATACCTGGATGAAGTTCTGAAGAGACGACTGACAAGCAGAAACCTTGTCTGTGGGAAATAAGCTACCAAGAATGAAATTTTGTACTGAATCCATCTAACTCTGGGAGGCAAGGTAGCAATAGTTGCGAGTGTATGCCATAGTATAAATGCCAAGGCCACCATCTTTGATGGGTAAAGTAGCTAAACGCTTCTGCAAAGGCCCAAAACCTGCCCCATCTCCCGTGATCAAAAGTCTCAAATACTGAAATAAATGATCATCAAAAAGTTCAGTGGCTTGTTGTAGAGCTGCAGGGTTGGTGGTACGCATAGCAAAGTACAGTTTGGACAAGCCGGTGCAGTTATGAAGCAGTAACATCTCACTCTAAGGGTCCTGGAGTTTTTTGATGGCAGACATAAGCTGAATAGTCTTGCGAACTCTACTCAAAGCCATGTCACTGATGAAATTCAAATCCAGACTCACTGGCCCTCCTAGAAGTTTAACACCATTGGTTGGCCTGCCAATATCTCGAGGGAAATAATCTTCTTCAAAACTTCTAGGATCAGCACTAGGCCAAAAAACCTATGTTTTCTTTATATTAAGATGCAAACCTCGACCAGGCCCCTCAGACTCAATGATGCTGAGTGCTTTGGACACCTCAAGAGTGTCGCCAATAATAGTCCCATCATCGAGGTACCAGACATGCAAATCAAGTTTGCATCGAGAAGCAATTGTTTTCACAAGTGTGTGTAGTGTCAGAGCAAACAACAAAGGACCAAGTGGGTCCCCTTGTTGTACACCAAGTGCCGAGGACAAGATATACTGGTCATAATAAAGTCTAACAGGCTTACTATAACAAAATTTCACCTAGCGTGAAATACCTGGGCAATGGAGTCGAACTTCCTTAATGAGATGAGATCGGCACACAAAATTGAAAGCGTTAGAGAAGTCAACAAGCAACATTGACATCTTGGTAGACTGACCTTTCAACTCCAGAAAGTTATTTACAGCATGTAAAATACTCTCACCTCCAATAGGAACACCAACACCAAATTGGTAATCGCATAAGTAAGAAGTCATGGCCGAGATGACAGAAAATGCAGTTATCTTGGATACCAATCTGCGCCAAATGGTACCCACTACTATAGGCCTAAGACCGCCACCCGGCTTCAAAAGAGGAGTTAGAGGTGCACTAGCTATGAACTCACCTAAGAACTCGGGGCAATTACCATCCAGCCATAAGTTGACGACCCCCGTGATTGAAGATAGTAACTCGTCTGATACAGCTGAAGCCGAACCACTCAATGCATCCACTAAATATTGCGCTCGCAAACTATCTCGTCCACAAGAAGTTCCTTTAGGGAAGTTCCTAATAGCTCCAAGAACAGCCTTAGAATCAACTGTGATTGCATCAACACCAACAGATTCAGTTGGAATTGAAGGGGATGGGGCTGTTGGATGCTTCGCCTGTAACTCTGCAAAAGTGGATTCATTGCGAGGAGCAATGCCATCGGAAGAAAGTACACGAATCGCCGCTGAAAAATGCCCACAACTCACCTTCTTCCTGGCAGCACTCAAGTTGGTAGCGGCTTGTTTCTTCCCTGCTGTTGGTTTGCTCGGACAGTGTACAGGCTGTTGAAGTAATATGCGTACCAAAACACCACAGCCATTAACCTCCTTCCATTCCAGCAGCACTTGATTTATGGCGATGTCCTGAAGCTTTCTCCTCGTGCCATACTTCTCCTTAGCTGTGTTCTTGGGTCTGTATACGCGCAAGATACAAATAGGGAGGAGTAAAAGTCTTAACCAAGCTGAAATATTAGCTGGATTGGCAAGTACCTTATCAAGGCACACCTTGAGAGTACGGGAGAAAGCAAATCTGCATTGGTGTGGAATGCAGGCAACAGTGGATACCTGCTTCTGCAGAACCAGGTTGAGAAGCTCCGCCGAAAGGGTTTCATCAAACATACCTGTGATGTTCTCAGCAACAGTATCGATCCGAGCAACAACACTATCAACAATCTCACTACCAGTGGCAGGTTTAAGCAAATCGTGGATAAGAGACTCAACAACACCTCCATTAGCAGGCCCGACAATAATATCACCTTGAATACGACCTTCCTTACCTTTACATGGTAACCTCATAGCATGTAAATGCATGCACTTGCTGCAGAGCCACATTCGGAGATGACGAAGAACTTCCTCCTAAGCTTGGTACACCCCTAAGTCTGTAGAGATTAAAGCTCTACATTTAATTTTATTGTCCTCAGAGAAGAGGTGCTTGTTGTGTAAATGTTTGAGAAAGGAACCCTTGACATATCCCCGTCCGCAAACCCCGTCTCCACAGCCATGGAAACACTTAAAGGGACAACGGTAGTAAACTGTGTTAGCAGCATCCATTGTACCAGAGGAGGAAGAAGCCGATGGACAAACCTGAGACGCAGCATTAGGAAAGCACTGTTGTTGTCGAGAAGAAGACATGGTTTTCCTAGACATACCAAAAAGGATAAACCCTAAAAAAGAAAAAAAAAGAAGCGAAAACGGAAAACCCTAAAAGCTGGCTTGGAAGAAACTAAATGGAAAACAACAAAAAGGGTGTCGACTGAAAGGGAAAATAAAGATGAAAAGAAAAAGAAAATGGGTTTTCATGAAATCAATGATAGCTCCATATTTTGAGAATATTTTTGGTTTTATTTTATTTGCTAGATTTTGTATATATTATGTTAGGTTAGACTTTATTATTTATTTATTCTTTCCTTGTATTTCTAGTTTTTACTTGGGTATATTTACCAAAAAGGTACGTAGAATAATATCCAAGCTTTCATTTCATTTTATTTTAGATTAGATTTTATTTTTATTTTTGTAAATAATTAGAATATTTGATTAAGAATATTCTTATTATTTTAGATTTTATTTATTTTCTTGTAAATATTTTAGTTGTGCACACACCAATTGCATCGTCAAATTACCGAATTTAGAAAAACTCGTGGAATAGTAAGTTCTACCTGTGCCTTGGACCTTATGGGAGTTACCAGCTAAAATTCCATAAACCTTCGCCTTGTACCATTGACCAGTCTCTGACTGTAGGTATATTTTTCTAAGTAACCCGAGCCTACCCAATTTTAATCGACCCTGCATTTGCACGTGCACCGAAAATAAAAGAAAAATGTCAAACTGGTATTATAAGGACCAATTTAATGAGTATCGACTTGAATTTCAAAATGGACAATATTCGTACTATGACCGTAGTATGGATAGTACTTGGGACCACTACCGACATTCTGAAGTTTATGGCTCGTACCATGTTGATCCCAATTGCTATTCACACACGCACCAGTCATACTAACGGGTAAATGAGCAATACTATATGACCAAAATGTAAGTTCTTCGTCTTTGGAGGATTTAATGAAACTGTTACAACATAATACTTCTTATGATCCAAGTCTTTCCTTGGATGACTTACTTGAACAAGTATCTGAAAGTTCACATAGGCTTAACATAACCAATAAAAAATTGAGCCTGACTTTTAAAAATTATGAGGAAGAAAGTGCAGTTGCTAATATTGCTCCATATGAACTTAAACTTCAAAATTGTGTCTCAGATTTTACCTTTCATAATAATGATGATTATTCTCCTAATTTAGATGACGATGTTAGAATTGAAAACTTTGCATGTTTAGATTAGGCTCAACCATCTTCGTACTATCATGACGATGAGGATAGTGTTGATGAAGAGTTTGAAATATGTAGTCATAGTGACGAGGAAATTGTTACCCCAAATGATCTTCATGATGATAATAATGTTGTTTCTAGTTCAAGTCCTAATAATGTTGATGAATATTCACTAATTCAAAGGGAAGAATATTTGACTAAAGATGCCATTGATTTAGATGGTGTAGCATTTCCTTGTAATTATGAAGCCGATGATGGTTTAGAGGAACGTGTTTATCCCGAGACTAGTGTTTTAGAGACCAACGATACAAAGACAATAGTCTCTGACGAAGATGATAATTTGAGTAAAGGACGCCCACTTGATGACAATCTAGATGGAATAAATGACCACTTTTCTAAATCAGATAATTTAGAAATTAAGGAAATTATGACTAGTTTATCCTAAGATATTGAAAACTCTAGGTTTGGGGGTGAATATCATTCTCCCTGTGGTTTACCTTTGACTTTTATAAAGGTACCTAACTTGGGACTTGACTTATGTGCCTCTATCATTTTAAGAGATTATCTTCCTACACGGTTTTCCAAGCCTGATCTTGCTTTCCAGTTACCCAGGTTCTCGTAATCTCTTTCAGGCAAGTAAGATAGTAATCACAAAGTTCTCCTCGTCTCAGATTTTGTGATTCATCAAGATAAAGGTGGTAAAGAATCCAGGATTCAAATCTAAGTGAGTGTATAAGTGTTCCGTATTTTTGAGGTTTGCTAGATTTGTTTATTACAAATAGATTTCCAATCCTTGATCTCTTCGACCTAGGGGGAAATCAAATATGCTTATCTGTTAGAGGCAGATTGGTATCAAAAGTCTTCACTTCGGCCGAAGCAACTCTTAGGGTGTAAAGGACGTCAGCTAACAGAATCAATTGTTTAGAGCCTTGCGAGGTTCAAGAGACGTAGGGAGCGCGGCTATAACTGGGTGGATTCAGTCTCATCTACATTCTAGTCTGACGTATAATAGTATGCTACTGCTTTTAGCGGCTTAATATAGTTTGGTGTTCAAATTGCTATTGCAATTTCCTCGTTAACAAAACTTCAGGTGTCTTATGTTTTTCCTTTTCCGCATTATGTTTGCCTTATCTTTATAATAGGGTTACACAAGTTGTACATATACAATCCTAGTGGATACATCCATATAATTGTAATCGGTTACGAGACTTGTTTCTTGTAAAATTTGTATCTTGGAAGATTTGTAACTAGTTTATTACTTGGAATAATTCCGATTGGATTATTTAGATACGACTAAATTGATCTGGGATGTTGATTTTTGAGATGATCCAAGTACTCTTATTGACAATCAGGTTCACGAACTTCTTAGTATATACGTACTAATTGAGAATAGATGGATATATAAACTCTATATACATATTTTCAGGGATCATTAAGTTGGTCTACTTGTAATTGTATTAGGTTTCGCCCATACAGGTTTCCGAACGAAAAATTGGTGGTGTATTTGGTACTCTTTCCTTTTCAGATTCGTAAACCAAACTGCCAATTTCAAAGTTGGGGACTAAGTTTCAAATATCTCCATTCCTCTTAAAGTTCCACAACCATAAAAATCAAAAGTTTATCATCAAAAAACCCTACAATGACGCATAACAAATGTTTGTACAAATGTCGTAAACTATGAACTTAAGGATGCTGTAAATTGTAAACTTATGAAATCATATATTTGTATGTAGAGAAACTTTTAAAATATAAGGATAGTTTGGTAATTCGTGGGTGTGGGTGTAGGAAGAATAATAATAAAGGAAGTTTGTTTCAGATTTTAATTATGATAAATGTTGTAACTATTGTGGAGGCTTATGGTTATTTCAAACAAAAAATATATAACATTTTTTTTTATTTGTACAAATTTATGGGGTCGAGGACCCCACAGACACCCCTGTGGATTTTCCCATGGTACCACATTGATGCATGAAGCACCAATACAATCATGTGTCTCATAAATAAAAAGACTGTTGTCGTCTGATATGTTTCCAGCAACTGACACTTTGGCCGAGTGGTTAAGGCGTGTACCTGCTAAGTACACGGGTTTCCCCGCGAGAGTTTAAATCTCTCAGGTGTCATTTTTTTGTTTTTTGTTTTTATTATAATTTTTGAATCTTGTTTTGAGAAACACCTAATGGTGCCAAAATAGGGTCACTAGTAAAAAACCTCATCACCCCTTATGTACCCTTTTTTTATAATGACATAACTACCCTAGATAATTAATGTTAATGACTATGATTAGATTTACAGTAAAAACTTCATTAAATAATACCCGGTTTTTAAATAATACTCGGTTTTTGAATAAACTCTCTTAAATAATATATTTATCCGATCCCGAGTCGGGGACAATGTGCCAAATTAATGATTCGCTAAAATTATAGACTAATACATTTTTGACAACCTATGTAGACCCCATATGAAATATAAATTAATAATTCACTATGTATATGCTTAATTCACTGATTATCTATGAAGATTTCTTGAAAAATGAATCAGTTGTCATATGTTTCTTGTAAAGATCAACATCACATTGAATTTCATCTTTAATTTTTCCTATCATCGTAAAAATTTCTAGTGTTGTTTCTCATAGCTCAATGAGAAATTATCTAATTTGATTGTCGCTTTAACAACCTTGTTTCGTGAAGGGGGTATATTGTACAAATTTCATCATCTTCTTTCCCATGTTTATCAGTTCTCATAACATTCTCAATTATTTCTTCGTCAATCAATAATTGTGTAACTTCATTTTCTTCCAGATATTTAGGACATCTTGACATTGTGATAACCTAACTTTTCGATCAAATTTTGCAAGTCTTGAGTGATATATGTTTATGGAAGTTAAATATATCAATAAGTTAATAAGATATTAATTAATATATAAATTAATGTATCGGTTAATTAATATCTCACTTAATTAATAAATTCTGGTGGTCCTAACAACATTCATTCTTATAGAGTTTCTACTGTAATGTTAATGATTAATTAATAATGTTAATGATTGATTAAATTAAGTTGTTAGTGTTATATTAGTTGAAAACTCAGATTTCTGTGAAAGAGTTGGGGTTTTTGAGAGAAGAAGAAGTGAAAAAAATCCTAGGTTTTTTAGATTATTGTATCTCCAGATGGGTGATTCAAATGACGAAGGAAAATCTTCATCTCGTAAATATAATATAATGCATAAGTGTACTTCTAGATTATGTTTAATGGCCTTTTTATAAGTTGAATTCCTCAAAAAATTGCTTTTTCGCATGCAAGTTCGACTAACCAGAGATAGGTTCGACTTATAATTATCAGTCGAACCTACTTGTGATGAACATTTTGGCTATTAGTTATTAGCTGAATCTAAGTGGTATAATACATAGATGAACAGTTTGGCTCATTTGAAACATAATACTTGTCGGTTGAGCTTCTATTTTGAGAAAAAACTCAAGTTAAAGGTTCGACATATACAATAAATAACGAATCAGGCGAACCATTTTAAATAAAAAGTTCGCCTTACAAACTAAATATATAAACAGATGATACTGACATACATAGATATCCTTGAAAATTAGTCATAAGGTTCGGCTAATAAATTAATTTTTCGAATCAGCCGAACCTGAAAAAGAATACAACTTTTTGGTTTGGATGATTCTAAAATTTGTGTTATTACCTGTACCGGAATCTGATTCGCTTTCTTTCTCTCTCTCCCTCTCCTCTTCTCTGCTGCTGTCGTTTATGAATGTTAGACCTAGGGTTTCCGAAGATGTTTCGTGGTTTACAGGTATGTTATGTAATATTCTCTCTAGTTCTTCTTTATTTTTGTTTTGTTTCTCAACTGGATCATGAAGATTTGATTGATTTCATGATGTTTTCACTTTCTTTTTCCGGTTTTGGTAGTTCGATTTCATGATGTTCTCTTGTTTTTCACGTGTTGCTGATTTTTAGACTATGAATCAATAGTACATATTTGGTATACTGAAATATACTGCTCTAATTTTGTTGTTTTTTTATAGTTTTGGAGATTTTTCTTGTTTGATCCAGAAGTACATATATGGAATGCTCAAATAAAAGTGTTTCGATTCTATTTTTCATAGATTCGTTACTTGTTTTTCACATGTAGCTGAATTTTAGATTATGAATCAAAAGTACATATATGGTATACTGAAAAATTATGCTTTAATTTTGTTATTTTTTTAGTTTTGGATATTTTTCTTCTTCGATATAGAAGTATATATATGGAATACTGAAAAAAAAAGTGTTTCTATTCTGTTTGTTATAGATTCATTACTTGGTTTTCACATGCAGCTGGTTTTAGTTTCATTTTGGTTGTTTTTGATATGCTTTTGAGTTGCTTTTGTATATTAATCATCGGTACGTATATGATATACTGGTGGATTTTGATGAAACAAGTTCAGATCTAAATAAAAAATCATGTTTTATGTCTAATTGATATTTTTATGGTTTTTGGTTCGTTTTTCAGTTTTCTTTTGTGTATTAACCATCAATACATATATGACGTACTGTTTTCATTTTGTGTTTACTATGAATCTATAGGTTTTCTCTTATTTTTTTGGTTTGATCCAGGAGTACATATACGGAATACTGAAGTATGTGCTTTGATTCAGTTATATTCATGGCTTCATCACTTCTTGACATGCAATTGAGTTTTTAGTTTATGAATCCGCAGTACGTATATGTCGTACTGATAAAAACTTTTTTTGATTCTTTTTTATTCATAGTTTTGCGGCAAATATATACTCAGATTTGTAAGCATCGTAGCAGATATGTACTCAGATTTGTAAGCATCGTAGCAGATATGTACTCAAATTTGTAAGCAGTGTGGCAGATATGTACTCAAATTTGTAAACAGTATAGCATATATGTACTCAAATTTGTGGTCCTTTATATGTTTTAATTAAATTTGGACCTGCAGATAAAATAAAATTCCGATTTGGTAGAAGTATGTTATTTCACACGTATTTAAACAATAGGGTATATTAGTCATTTCCATGTTTTCAAAGAACTTTGGACCCTAGAATAAGGGTAAAATCCGGTTGGACCCTACTATAAATAACCTTATGGGTTTAAGACCAAACAAGAAATCTTCCATTTCCCAGAGCCCAGTTAGAAGGAAAAAAACCCAATACGTACTTTTGTATAGAAGCCCATCCGGATCATCAACCCAAGGAGGAACCTTGGCTCTCAATATCAGTACCAAAAAAAGGAAACTAGCTCAATATCAATACCTCCTAATTCGACTAGAACTCCAGTTTCTAAATGTTGTATAAATTTAGGTCTAAGGTATGATGTGCTTATAGTCATTATCACAGAAAAATTCTTAAAATCTTAGCAAAAGGTGTGGAGAGGTGAGGTTAAGAGCAGAAAAAAGTTCCAGAGAGTTGAAGAAAAGAAGACGATACGCATAGAAAAAATTAAAGAAAACAAATTTTGAGGATCAATTATGGCTCCAATCAAGTTGGTGATTAAGTTGAATGGTCGACCAATTTGTAAGCGAAAATTAGAGATTGAAGATCATAATGGGCTACAAGAGGAGAAATCATCTAAAAAGGTACGTCTTCTTGATTCTGGAAACAAGGTTTATGTGATTAAGATGAATGGTCGGCCAATTTGTAAGCGAAAATTAGAGATTGAAGATCGTAATGGGATACAAGAAGAGAAATCACCGAAAAAGGTACGTCTTCTTAATTCTGAAAACAATGTTGATGATTTGCTGTTAGGGTTGAAAAAGAATAGGAAGAGAGATTTATATAACCAAAAAGAGAATTATCGATTACTGTTACGTAATAAACTGTGTGGAATAATGTTCAGGAGAAGTTTGTTGCGTCGGGAAAAACTTTGTTTAGTTCTTGATTTAGATCATACATTACTTCACTCGGTTAAGATTTCGGATGTGTCGTTGGATGAACAGGACTATCTCAATAGTAAATCAGGGTTAATTACATGCATGAAGACTGTTGGGAGACATAGCTTATACAACCACAACGGAAGGTATACAAGGTTAAGGCCTTATGTGCGAGATTTTCTTGAACAAGTATGCCAGAAATTCGAGCTTTACGTTTATACCAAGGGAGAACGGTGGTACGCTAAAGAGGTGGTTAGATTGATTGATCCTAAAAGTGTTTATTTTAAGAACAAAGTGATTTCGAAAGATGATTCTACTGTCAGAAATCGAAAAAATCTAGACGTGGTTTTGGGAGCAAATGCAACTAACACGGTAATTATCGACGATACGGAGTCAGTCTGGAAAGAGCACAAAGATAACATAATTCGCATCAACAAATTTAATTATTTTTCATCAAGAAACGGCGGTGGATATCGGTTAAACATGGATAATGATGAGTTGGATGAAGACGACGGTGCCCTCAAAAGAATCTTAGAAGTTCTGCAGCGTGTTCATGATAAGTTCTTTGAAGAGTTCCCAGCCAAGAATGATGTTAGACCAGTGTTGAAAGCGGTGCTTAAAGAAGTTTCTGCAAATGGATTAATTTCAGTAATTTAGTTGATGTTAAATAATTTTGTAATGTAGTTTCAGTGATTTGGGCTTTCTCTTTTTTAATTTGTGCAGGATATTATCATATGGACTTCTTTGCTTCTGGGTTCTGGGGAGCTGCTACAATAGGCTTAATCCAAGGAATGCAGTATTGTTATGGTTTGTCTGCAACATCTCTCCTTATTGCAGCAACCCAACTTGTTTCCATGTCCCTTTTTTCATTCATTTGGGTTAAGCAGAAGTTCACTCTTTTCTGCATGAAAGCTCTTCTAATACTCATAATGGGTTCTATACTTCTCAGATCTTAGTGCTTGATTTCTTTCATAACAATTTCTACATCTGCATCTGCAGTTTTAGGATTCATTCTTTTGAGGACCCAAGTTGCTTAAGCCAAGGACAATCAAGCAATGACTTATCCTGTACTGTTGCAGCTTCAGTTTGTCTGGCCTTCCATGCTACAGTGATTTGCACAATTGATGTTTTATAAACAAGGATTTCTTTGTGAGAAAACGAGGTTATGAATGTTCGTTTCTCTCCCGAATTAGCTAGTTTTCTGTCAGTGTTGGTTATATAATGCATTAGTTAGTTGGCTACTTGATCTGTTCTGATTAATTTGCAGGCAACACACGCAGAAGCAAGTTAGTATGTATTGGAGCAAAAACATATTACTTGGTGTTGGTTTCAAATGGTGGACCTGTAAGTACTTGTTTACAAAGCAACTTTAATGTTTATCACAATTCTGGAATTTGTACAAATTTTGAACTTCGAAATAAAATGCACTTCTTCCATTTTGGGTTTAGTGCTGCAGCTTCTTTTGAGAAACCTGCACCACCAGGCTAGAATGAGATACTCCTTTCTTTATTATATATTCCTGGTAATCTTGTCTTCTGCTTAATATATCGGCTTTCAGTTATCAAAAAAAAATAAAAATCCTGGTAATTTTTTCCAATGCATGGGTTTCCGGCATTGAAAGAACTAAGAAGGAAACACTGTCCCACGCCCCGTCTGATTTGGATCAGTTACCGTTCTTTGTTGACAGCTTGAGTAACCCCTGTCTAAGATTTTATGTTTCAGTGTGCATCATATATTGATCTGTTACAGCAGTAAATATCATTTTCAAGTCTCAAATAACTTCAGTTGTCTTAGAATGCAATCTTATAATCTCAGAAAAATCCAAACTTTGTAAGAACCAGTTTGATCATATACATGACTAACAAATGAGATCAGATTCAGCAGATTCCATTGTATCCTGTTAATTAGTACGAAAATATTAAGATGGATACTAATCCTCATATGAATATTTTCCAGAATTGGGGAGTAGCATCCAAGTGCTGGTTCTAGTTCTCAGTCTAATTTTCTATCATCATGACATTGGAGAGAGAAGACATACTTGGTAATTTAATGCTTGCCACAACATTGAAATTGGAGGGAGCAATTATCCGCGAGTATGACAAGCAAAGGTGCACTTCTACACATTTATGGCGCGATGGCCGTCTTACATGTTTAGGGTGCCCTAGGCGGACTAGTTTTGTGGCTTTTTATGAGTTACCAAATCTGGAGAGAGCTAGATATTCAGATTACGAGAAATTGGTATATCTAAAGTGATAATTTGGATTATGTTACACGGCCAAATGCGGAAGATTCATTTTTAGCACTTTTTGGTTAAGTTTTGGGTTCGAAACTTGTAATTTAGTTTAGGATAAATCTTCCCTCCCCCCACTTTAATGTCAGTAGATGAAAACGGATACCTCCAATTTGTTGAATTTTTATTTCATTATTAAACGTTAGATGAGATGACTTTAAAAGTTAGCCATCAGATCTAGACGGGAAATTTTCGTGTGAACTATTCACATGGACCACTGAATTAGCCTCAGACACACGCGCACGTCTCATACCAGCTCTCTGAAAATGGCCGGTTACGCTCTTTTTAAGACGTTCAACTCGCGGCTAATTTGGACGAGCACTAAAACAACGATGCTTCCTGCACATCGATTATTTTTAGCAGCTTGTTTAAAATCGATGCTTCATGTGCATCAATTATAAACGATGTTTTATAAATATTGATTCCACAAATAATTTTATTATTTGACCTAAAAGCGTTATATGCTACTTTAAGCAACGAGTCTCATGACATGACGCATTCAGCAGCCTGCTGTATATATTTTCCTACAATATACTCGAGACATCAAACATGTGACAAACTGGGGATTGCTTATTAGGGTATTGGTCTGGTGGTTTACATCGTGGGGCGTGCAACGCTCCCATTACGAGAAAGTGGCAAGAAAAGACGGTCTGTTAACAACAATGAGGGAGTAGTGGGTGAAGGGGTGACCGGTCTTCCCACATAATGGAAACGTGATGGTCACCACCTTTTGCACAACCCTACTTATCCACTACTTAACTGCCTCCACTTCCTAAGATATCAGGGATGCGCTCAATGACTTGTATAAATAGGTTTTTCAACCTATTTTCGACAACAAGTGTGATCAACACAAGTATCCAGAAAACACCGAGAACTGATAGCTTACATTATGCAAGCCAGTTCCACATTCTGATACAAGTCATAGAACATCCACACCTTCATAATTCAACATTTTGATCTCAAACACTTTCTTCGCTTCCCTCCCCAAGATCAACCCTTTCTCCTTCACTTCGTGACCGAATTGAATCTGGAACGTCCATTTCTTGGTTTAGGCCGGAGTCTTACAGATTGATCTCTCGAATCTAAAAGTACTCCTGTGCAGTACATCTGTTTAGGGTTTGAATTCGTTTCTCATTAACACGCCCAAATTTACCAAAAACAGCAGAATTAGTTTTTACCCCAAAACAACTGGCGACCACAGTGGGAGATTAATCTCTCGGTTGCAAAATTAATTTCTCAATCTTCATTTTAATCTTCCCAATTTCAAGATGGTGGATCTTGGGTCTGGATCAGCAACAAACCCCGATGTCACTGGCGCTGATAACACCCCTTGTATCAACATTCATGCCAGTGACACCAATGTACCGCCTACCAGCACGATCAACACATCTCATGGCGCTACAACTTCTACCGCCAACACCAGCGGTGCAGGAAACATCCCCTCCGGCGTGACACCTCCTATCACCAGAGCCAGATCCGCTGCCGCAATCTCCAACGTTTCTTCAAGCATAATGCCCCTAGCCGTTACTAGAGCTACTGCCACTCCTCCATCAAGACCAGAGGCTGGAGGAACCAGAGGAAGCCAACCCCTTATTACCATTGTTGATTTGATGGAAAGACAAGAAGTTCTCGCTAAGGCCCAGACGGACATGGATACAAATAGGAAAGAGGTACTTACTTCCCCAAGACACTAACGGAGCGGCTACAACAAGAGCCACGTCAACCCATGGATCCAATAAGGAGTACTTTTAACACTCCTGGCACAAGCACTTCAACGGGGCGGGCCTTTATAGATGAAAAAGTTTGTGTTGCTCCTGAACGCTCATGGATAGGAACCAGCCGTCCAACTTCATCACACGTGAGGATCTGGAGCGACTCCTCCAAAATCGAGGCAGAGAAAACCCGATGGACATGCACCAATATCAACCTTCATATCCTCCTGATGTGCAAAGAATCCCTCTCCCAAGAGGATACTCCTCTCCCTTAGTTTTCTCTTTACGATGGTAATTGTAACGCTCGTGAACACATCTCTCATTTTCTGGAATCTTTGGGAGAACACGAATACAATCATGTCCTCCGCCTGAAAGAATTTTCAAAGTCGTTTACCGGAAGAGCGTACACCTGGTACAACAACATCGCACCAAACAACATATCCAACTGGTGTGAGATGGTCACCGGTTTCTACAAGAAATATTTCTTTGTGTCTGAGCAAATCACCTTCTCAGACTTCGGAAGAATGTTTTAACGAAACAACGAGCATCCAAATGATTATGTCAAGAGGTTCAGAATTCAGGCGTTGGATTGTCACGACCAAAATGTGACCAAACAACAGATGGTAGAGAAACTCATTAACGGTATGGTTCCCATCTATTGTGCTTTACTGGAAAACTTGCGTTTCCAGACATTCTCTGAACTCCATGAAGCTGCTAAGAAGTCGGCTACAATGGCACCGACACTGTTGGAAAGAACCATACCAACCAGAGGTGAAGATGCACGCGAAACTCGAGGAAACATACGCCTCATCAACAAGCAATATAACACTGGTCCCTCTGTAAGCGTGGTAAGTGAAGGAGGGAAAAGGAAAGCTCCAGCGACGGAACAACAACCCAAGCGTGTGGCACCAACGCAGACAACTATATCCAGAAGGTCACGGCTAAGACCCATGTGCAGCAACAAGAAACAGGAAATGCTGCTCTAGACTTCCCATTTCCAATGGTTGAAGTCATTGAACTCCTGGAAGCGTGGATTCAAGATGACGCCATCAAGATACCTCCTCTCAGACGTCCACCAACCGAGGAAGAAATGGAAAATCCCAAATATTGTCGTTACCATAGGTTCGTCAATCACCCAACCAGTGACTGCAACAAGCTGAAGCGCATTTTCAAAGAAAAGGTGGGCGCGGGAGTACTCCAACTAGGCACAGAGGGAGTTCACAGGGAACCTTTTCCAGTCAAAAGCTGCATGATTTCTGGGGACTCCATCAACAAAACCGTACAGTCTATGACATTTGCATGAAATTCCGTACTTCTCCTAGACTAAGCGTTAGGACATATTTGCAGCCCTCAACCGTGTTGTGTCAGGAAAGCGGCTATTTCCATCCAGAGAAGCCATTCCCAAGCCCCAATCTCTCATGCAAGGCACGGATAATAGATGCAACTAGGGACTGCTGACCACTGCCCACCTGAAGGATGTTAAGTTCGACAACACGCTTATTGACGCAACCTTTGATTTCAACGTTGTCACTGTCAAGACTCTAAGAGCTGCAGGAATTTCAAAGCAGGAAACTGGTCGCTTCCCAACCATGATCAAAGACCCGGAAGGAGAATTAAAAAATGAATACGGGTACATTAACCTCGAGATCAAGATAAGAGATGTTCAGACACACGGTAAATTTCATATTGCTAAAGAATGCCCAAATTATGATATGGTTCCGGGACGCTCGTGGGTGCATAACAACAAAGCAAAGCTAGGAGTACATACTTTGCAAATGTCGATACCTGAAAGGATTTCCCACAAGCCATCCAACCCTGAAGATTATCTGATGCCGTATCAACAACTATCCAATGTGACGCAACTACCTGGAGAGAGTCCGACGACGTTCGTCTGCAGATTTCGGACACAAGTAAGTCTTATTGAACAACCCTTTCTGCAACCAATCACTTCTCATTTCATCAAGGCCTGGGGACTCGATCTGATCGTCAACCCAGCCGTCATTAGGAGATGTGAATGGGATGCGGGGCCTTTCAAATATTTTATCAAAAGTTTTGAAGTTGTTTCAATCAAAGACGACGAACCTAAGAATCAATTAGCTGCGCAACACCCAAACCCATTTCAAGTTGGATATATGGTAGTAAGAATTGATGCTCAGCCTGCTTCGTCCGATTTCGCAGAAGGGAAAGACGAGCCATACTTAGTGGCAGAAGTCATTTTGGGAGGTTAATGAAAGCTCATCAATACTGACAAGCTAGAAGGCGTAGTAATACACGCTCGGTGGATCAAACCCTTTAATACCTAATATGTCATGCCGTCCTTGCCTCCAAAATTCCTTTCAGTGTTTTATTCGGCAATTTCCCTTTTCATGCATAATGTCAAATGGAGGCTACAGTTTCGTGGACGAATTCTTAATTTTCATCATTACCTCCCCTACTTCAAGCTATTGTTATTAGTGTTACGCATAATAAAATATTACCATGGAAGCGGTATCCGGTCACATAAAAAGAAAACACATCACCACTTATGTGTGTTGCCACTTATTTGTGTTGCATTCCTATCGGCGCATGCCTATAGAATGGGGAGATTCTTTTGTAACCCTACCGGAGAATTCCACATCTAGAGTCTCAAGATAGCACGAATAAAGAACTAGTATTCGATAAATTTCAGGCTCCAGTCGCATAAACAAAAACCACTGAGTACGCAAAAAAAAAAATCTCTACAAGCCATGAAAAGATGCTCATCTATGAAAGGAAGTAACAAATGGGAAATCTAATTATCAGAGAGATCAACAACGCCTTCACCAGAAACGTTGTTGGAGGCTGATCCAACATCTTCTTCACAAGACGCTACCACATCCTTTTCAGAATCTGCCTCGACCTCCCTTTCAGAAGTTGCACCAACATCCCCTTCGGGAATTGTCTCAACGTTCTCTCCAGAAGTCACTTTAGCATCTTCTCCGGAAACTGAACCAACATTACCTTTGAGAACTGCTTCAGCATCCTTCTTAGAAACTGCTCTAATAGCCTTTGGGTGTTCGGGTTCGTCCATATCAGAGTCAAGAATTATGATGCCCTTGTGAATAAGGTAATCATGTTATTTTCACTTGGAGGCCGATTGTTAGAGCACTGCTCGGTCGAACTCGCATGCGTTGCTATCTCAAGCATGGTTGTCAATATTAGTGATCAAAACTATAAGTCTTGATTTTTAGCCTATTTATAGATGTCTCGGACTAGGACATAGATTGTGTAGTTGAGATTAGTTTTCACAACGTTCATCATTTGAAGACGAAGAACTACTTAGGGGAGCTTGTAGAAATTCATTGGCAAAAGGTATGTGGAGACTTGAACTCATATATCACTTGGAAAGTCTATTTCTACTCTATCTCCTATATTGAGACATAAGTCGTATTACGATATAGTTTTCTATATACACATTTGAGATTCCGAGCTGAGTTTATCTCGCTTACATATTTGTCGAAATATGTGTTGGCAAGCTTTCACTTCGACCAAGTTCATCTTATATCATGTGAAAATTGCCGAGTAACATCTTACATGGTTTTTGTGATACAATCATTGGTGTTGTCTTGGAATGTTTCGTAATGATTATTTCAATAACTTGAAAATTTCTTTGATACTAATAGTGTGTGAAATCGGTTATTGTCATCCTCTAAGAAAGTTTCAACGATTGAAATAAGAGTTATTAGAGCATAGCTCGGTTAAACCCACCAAGCGTTAGTATGTCAAGTTTGGTTGTCATTTTTTAGTGAACCAAAACTCATTTAAGAGTCGCTTGATTAATGTACTAGAGTCAACTTCATATAGGTTAGCTTTAAAGTATTAGGATATGAGACATTACAAGTATTGCGAATACTTGAAGAAGTGAAGAAGTAAGGAGCTACAACCACAATATCATCCTTCCACTTGAGGTTAGTGATATTTGACTTGAACTTTTTCATTCCCTAACTATCATTCAAGTCGTGCATGTTGAAAACAAAACTGCGAAGCATGAACATTCTGGATAGACATAGTATTAAGGAATACAATACGAGGTTTATTGCTTAACCATTAAACTTTGTAGATAAGAAATCAACATGATCGTATGAATGCTATTGTGATTATGTATGGGTATGAGGTGAGGATTTCATCCTAGGAAACAATGTTTTTACATGTGTTTTAAGGAAGTAAGTTCATGATCTTGTGTTGTGAACCGAAAAGGAAATCACAAGGCATTATTGGGGCTGTTCTTCATTGCATATCTTATGAACGACCAATATGTGTGATTAGTATAATCGCTCATGACTTGTTTGTGTTCTTGGTAAAATTATTCACGTGAGGCCTGACTTATGTATTGGTATGACTTTTATTAGTGAAACCGATCTTAAGTAATCACCTGATGGTATGATCGAGTTTGTGTGTGTAAGGCTGAATATGGGTAAAGGGGAACCGATCCTAGTAAGAGGTGAAACACATACAAAGGGGAATCGATCCTTGTATGAGGTGCAGCAAGGTTTATAGCAGAAAGGGGAACCGATCCTACGGACATGTGCAACACATATGAGTTAGAAACCATATATATGTGGGGAACCGATCCTAACACCTAGTCAACCAAATTTTGAAAGCTAGTGTGACTATGCACAGTACTCACATGGAGGTAGAACCGAAACTTGTTTTGGTAGAACCGTTAAACCCATGATTTGTGATTGAGTGTTACTTGATCAATCACATAGTTCTTTAAAGTCAGATGAACCAATTCTAAACTTGTTTGGAAGTGTGGTAAATCGATTTCAAGTGAGTAAGTATGAAAGAGGACTTATATAGAAAGGATGCCGACACACTTTGAACACGTGCATTAATGCGTATATTTTTATTGTTCAAAGATATTCCTTAACTGCTAAGAAGGAAGAAAATCCCAGGATCGAAATTAAATAAGCTAAGAATCTTTTTATTTAAGTTTTTTAATTATATATGGAAAATAAGAATTAGTAATGTGCATTTACTAGTTAAAGATTTTCCATGGAGATTTTCGATCAATATTTTGGACAGAGCATTCTCAGGAATTATGAAAACCGAATCTGGAAATTATTATTGAATATCTTGAGAATATTTTCGGTTTTGGAAATTCCTTGGTGTCCAAACTTCCTTTTCTATAAATACTTGAGTATGCGTTTCTAGCAAACTAATCCTTCGTGACAGTAAACTTCCTCTGTTGTACTGTTACTGGTGTAGCCGCCTATTCGGAGAGGAGAGTAACCTAATTAGGCGAAATCTCTTACGACCGCTCAGTTTAAAGTCTTCTTTGGGATTGAGAAGCTCTAAGAGTATCGTTGGTGGAACTTAGATAATTATGGTTTATCTTTTGTTTTCGATTGATTTGATTGACTAACGGTGGTTGAAATTTATTGCACCTAGTTTGTTTATGCTTGAGAATCTTCTCTTCTGATATAAGATTCACTCAAACTATTTCGAAGTTTCGACGGAGATCTTTAGACTGTTGTTAGTGTTAAAGACTATCTTGTGATAATCCATTGTTAACAGACTCCGTTCTGTGCGTGATTGATCACAAGAGATTCAAGTAGTTGTGTGCAGGTGTTTATTGAAGATCTAAGAAGATTTGAAGACAAAGAAGAGATAGAATATTTCTGACTTGGGTTTATAAATCTTTAGTGTGCACAATACTTGTTTCGGTAAAAGAGGATCCAATTAATGATCGGTTTATCCTTGTGGTAGATTGGATTGATTAGTTGTGTAGATCGGAATCAATACGTTTCATTGGGATTAAAGGTATTGATTGCAAAATCTTAACGATTACCTTAATATAAGATAGATCTAAGGACCTGATTAAGGAGTTTATGTTAAGATAAACAGAAGAGTTTAGGTGAACTATAGGTTTAGTTACTTGGTCCCAACTATACGAAGTTGGTTTATTTTGTATAGCGGCTTAATCCTGAGAGTATTTAATCTGGATAAGGTCCGGGGTTTTTCTGCATTTGCGGTTTCCTCGTTAACAAAATCTTGCTGTGTCATTTACTTTATATTTCCGCATTATAATTGTTTTATTATAATTAAAGTAAATTACACAAACTTTAATTCCTATTTACTTGATAATCAATCCTATTGTGTTTGGTTAAGTCCGAACCATTGTATCAAGTAAACATACTTCGTTGTTGTATTGTCTCGATCTCGTATCCATAGACGATCACACGAAGTGTGAACCAATTTGTTGTATTGTCTCGACTTTGTCCATAGACAATCACTTCCGGAGAAAGGACTTATAGGAAGGAAAAGTTTTAGATTGAGGTATATTTGGGTACCCTCGCCTTTTCAAGAGTTTATAACACTTAACCATTATTGGATATGTCATGTTGTGCACTCTTGTACATATGTAATCCATGTCCGGGAACCATAGTATGCACACCCATTTGCGTACCTGTTGGTTTGAGAAATACGGGAACCTAAGTATCCGTACTGGCGTACAGGTTCATGTCCGAGAATTTCTGCTGGGATTTGAAGTTCTCGTACCCGTTTGCGTACTGGCGTAACTCAACCCTAGTCTGGGTATTTCAAGTATGCCTACCCGTTTGCATACTTGAAGGTTAAAGTTCTAAAATCGGTTTTAAACATGAACATAAACATTTATATAATAAGGAACGCAATCTTTGTCGTGGCTATAATGTTCATGATTGATTCGAGAGAATCAAACCGATTTTGCTTCAGTTGTGTTCTTGTATAATTCTATGAGAATATAGCAATTGAAAAACTCTTTAACTAGTTTCATTTGAGTCATTTGAACTAGTTATGGTTAAGATGAATAAGGTTGATATGAGAGTAATTATATGGATAGCCTCGGTTAACTATTGGTGAACCAACATGGTGTACACGTTTAGGTACGGTTACATAAACCTAAATGATGGTACATTTCATTTGTGTGTAACAAGATAAGTTTGATCTAACGGTTGAAAGATATTAGCTTGGTTGAATCAGGTTTTTCATATAACGGTGAATATTGAATGCTTTGTTACCAAGGTAACTTGGATTGCAAAACCTGTTTCGAAAATATATAAAGGAGAACTCTTGCAACTGAGAAACCTAATCCCCACACCTCTTGTGTGTTACTAGTTGCATAAACTAGAGTCGATTCTCCTTTAACCTTAGGTTTCTATCGAGACCCTGTAGGTTAACGACTTCAAAGATTTCATTGGGATTGTGAAGCTAGACCCAACTATTCTCTTTGTAGTTGCGTGTTCTAATCTTGCCCGATTCTATCGTATTGAGTACAATTGAAATAACTGACTCGATATTAATTTCTCCGATAGGCAAGATAAAAGTAATCACAAACATCTTCGTCTCATCGTTTGTGATTCCACAATATCTTGTTTCGCTAGTCGATTAAGATTATTGTCAGGTGATTGATAATACTAGGATGTTCTTCGGGAATATAAGTCGGGTTTATCAATTGGTTCTTGTTCACCTTGATTTGTCAAAAATGGAACAAAAACTCTTGGGTATTTCTGTCGGAAAAATATTTATTCAATCTATCGAATTTTCTGTATGAGACAGATTTGTTTATCAAGTCTTCGACTTTGGGTCGTAGCAACTCTTGGTTGTGGGTGAGATCAACTAAATGAATCAAATGCGTAGTATCCTGCTAGGATCAGAGACGTAAGGAGCGCAACTGTACCTTGAATCAGTGTGAGATTGATTAAGGTTCAATTACAGTCCAGTCCGAAGTTAATTGGTAGTAGGCTAGAGTCTGTAGCGGCTTAATACAGTGTGGTGTCCAATCTGGACTAGGTCCCGGGGTTTTTCTGCATTTGCGGTTTCCTCGTTAACAAAATTCTGGTGTCATTGTTATTTCTTTTCCGCATTATATTTTTTTATGTAATTGAAATGTCACAGGTTGTACGTTAAGGTCAATCAATTAGAATATCCAACCTTGGGTTGTTGATTTATATTGATTGACACTTGAACATTGGTCTTTGGTACGGTTCTAGTTACTCATCTTATTCAATCGGGCTCGCAGATTTCTATTTGGCGATTGCGGATTGAATTAAGAGTTAGAGATATTAAACTCTTTGATATACTTTATTCTAGTTTGAGTCTAACTGTCTAGTTGATAATCTAGAAAGTGTATTGGAGTAAGTCCTCTCAGATTGCCAAACGAATTGTTGGGTGTGGTTGTTAGACCCCCGCATTTTCAATTGGTATCAGAGCAGGCTAACACATTATAGACCTTACAAGTATGTGTTTGTAGTAATCTGATATGGACAAAGGTGTTATCTCTATAAACGTACCGCTAGTCTTCGATGGCTCTAATTACTTGTGGTGGAAAATTGTTGTGCGTGCATTTCTTCAAGCGCGTGATCTTCAATCATGGGTTTATGTAGTTAATGGCTATGATGCTCCCGTTGGGGAATTAGGGAATGCAACCGTTCCAAAGAACATTGGTGAATACAATGTTGCCGAGATACTTGCTGCAAAGAAAAACTCCGACGGTTTGAATGCCATCATACATGCCATTACTCCAGATCTTCAGCACCATGTGACTACGTGCACTCGGTCTAAAGATGCGTGGGATATCTTACAAACCGTATTCGAAGGAAATACCAGTGAGAAGGAAGCTAGGCTTCAAAACCTTAATTCCGATTGGGAAAACCTTCGTATGACAGATGAATATTCATTTGATGAGTTTAATCACAAAGTGTATGAAATTGTTAATGCATCTTTTGTATTGGGTAAGACTATTCCTTAAAAGGACATTGTGATGAAAATTCTCAGATCGCTGCCATTTACATACGATTATAAGAAGCATGCCATCGTTGAGGGAAATAACCTTGATATTCTTTACAGAAGTACTCTTGTGGGAAAGATTAAATTACTTGATCTTGATCAGAGTGCGGTCTGAACTTCTGCATTCAATGCTTTCATCGTTCCAAGCAAAGCCTCCAATTTGTCATGGGCTGATGAATGTTGTTCTAGTCATGTTGATTTTAATAAATCACTGATAACACAAAAGATCAAGGATATGGTAATGAAAAGCAAAAGATGCAAGAGATTGTCTTCTCTCTCTATTTCTTCTGATGATTCAAGTCAAGAAAAATCTCAGTGTCACAATGAGTTACGTAGAACTGCAGTGTGTACGGAAAGTTCAGCCTTTTCAGCAGAAGTTTCTTATGATTCAAACTCCAGTTTGGAATGCGAATCTGAGACTGAGATCCTAGAATTTCTAGATAAGATTGAAGAAATTCACCAGGAAAACATTCAACTAAAAGAATTGTTGAATAAACTTGAGTCATGACTACAGGTGAAATCTCTTGAGAATGACTGTCTTAATGATGAATTCACCAGAACCCTATTACTAAAGGAAAAAGAGATCAATTCTCTCAAGTGTGACCTGCAAAGGTTGTCAGGAATCTCAGACAAAATTTCAGGAATGTTATTTGGTCAAAAGGCTTTCAGAAACACACAAGGTTTAGGGTTCAAAGGAAAGACTGTAAGCATAACAGACTCGGTTATTCCAACCAGCTTTGGATCAGTCAAACCTGAGCGTTGTGATACACATGTTTCAAATATACAAAGCAAATACCCTTTGCTCTTCTCTTTTTGTGGAAGTACAATCCATGTCCAGAGTAAGTGTTGGAGATTCAAGAGGAACTGCAGAAGAATTACCAAACTTCAAGATGACATGCAAACGATGAATCTGACTATAGAAAAACAGTCAGAGACGTCTAGGTACAAGAAGAAATCCAAAAGAATCAGAGGGAGACGAGGTAAGTCCGTCTACTCAACAAACCTTGAAATATCACATGGTGACACAAGATGTGAACACTCTGTTCACTCTATTACTATCTAAACCATAGTAATAAATCGTATCCTTATTTTGGACTTGAAAAACAAGGATTACTTCAAGGTTGATTCAAGTCTTGTAAATATTTTGTTGATTTTTCTGTTCCATATTGAGCAAGTAAATATTTTATTGTTAAGATTGATAATGGATTATGAACCGTGGAGAATTTAGGGTTTTAATATCCTGAAGTCTATTTATGTTCATTTGTGAACATCACTGTTATTTACCTTCTTTTCTAAAGATACAGTCTCATGGCTCCTATAACTAGAGGTACCATAAAAAGAGATATTATAGAAGCAATTAATGTGTATTTGTGTGAACGAATTGCTTCTTCAAGAAAAAGGAAGGAGAAAAACATGATTGATGATCCAGGTTCTTCCTCTAACTACTTATTGTCTGTTTGTCATTCTGATAATAACTTTAGGGCTATGGTTGAGGATTTCATCAGGAAAAGAAATGGTTTAAAATCTCGAATCATTTCTTCTCTAAGAGATATCTCTCACTATGAACAAATTTTGTCTCTAACAAATAACACTCTGCGTGAATTGAAAAGAGAATTTAGTGAGTTAGCTGATATTTCTGAAGATTTAGAGGAGTTGAATGATCCCATTATCGATAGATTTTTCAATAATGAGAAGGAATTCTCTGTAGATGCCCTGAGAAAGCTCTAAAATGTCTAGTAAATCTTCTTTTAGAGAATTTATTTCTTGATTTTAGAAGAATAACTATGGTTTGGAATAGCCATTATTGTGAGTACACATAGCTATGTCCAACGATTTTCATCTTCATGTTTTTAGATTTATTTATTTAAATTCTAAGTTTTTGGAAGATGATTTTTGAAATTTTAATCTTTATGATTTTATATATTGCAAATTTTTATGGGATATGTTGTTTATGTCTGTGAACCTGTGACTGTCACATACTTGTTCAAAAGTTATCTCTATTACGTCGGTATGAATATATTGATAGAAGATAGAATGAACTTTTGAAATTACAAAAGTTAAAGCCTTTTATTTCATTGATTTGATGGAATAAAGGATAAAACTTTTGTTTACAAGGATTAAGCCTATTGTATGTCATTGTGCAAATAGTGATGGAAAATAGGTTGAATCCTTGTCTATTCCGCAGTATTGGTCGATCTTCGATCCACATTTTTGTGCATATACTGTGTTGCTCCGTAAGTTCTCTTATGTTTGAGCATGACCAACTAAATTGATCATTCTCTTATGGTTAATTTAGTTGTTGCTACGTAAGTTCTCTTATGCCAAGCATGACCAATTGAATTGATCACGTTGTGGTTAATTTAGTTGTGTAATTCCGATTGAATTAATTATGAGTTTTCTTGTGATTAATTTAATGGTGCATTTCGATTGGATTAATCATGAATTCTTTTTATGGATAATTCAATTGAATACTTTGGATTCAAATTCATGGTTTCATGTGATTTGATTTTGTCCAAAGAAATTCTTCTTTTCTTGTGAAAGTAAGGTCGCCTTTGTTGTTCCTTCAGGGATGACATTTTGTGGGGGACAATTCATATTGAACTTGTGCTTAATTGCCAAATCTTTGTGGGGAGTGCGACTGTGGAATTTTAGGGGTTATCTTGTATCTTTATTAACTCCTTGATGAATGCATTTAGCTTCGGCTTTATGATGGCATCTAAATAAGTTGGTATGTTATTCTCTTTTAGTCATGAAGTATCTCTGTGGAAATTTCATGAGGATCCCACTAGTTTTCGTACCTTTGCCAATTTATATTGACAAAAAGGGGGAGAATTAATGTGTAGTGTGATACTACAAATACATATGGTTTACAGATCATTATGTAAGGGGGAGTGGTTTTCATGTTGAGATAAAGTATTGAATAAGGGGGAGTGATGAATATCACTATAGTATTGTTGTCAAAGTTGTGATACAATTGGACTTTGATGTTGTGTAATAATACTATGATATTGTATAACAATGATTGAGAGCATTTTGTTTTCTCATTGTTATAGATACGAATCTTCAACAACTATGATGTTGAACTTACAACCATTAGGATCATGGAGTACTTGGAAGTGAGGAAGATTTCGAGTCGCGTTGAAGATGCCAAGGAGATCAAGCATGTGGATGGGAAGCTACATTTTTTTATCTATTTTGTAATCCATATGTATTGATAGTTTTGTCACTAAAATTGACAAAGGGGGAGATTGTTAGAGCATTGCTCGGTCGAACTCGTATGCGTTGCTATCTCAAGCATGTTTTTCAATGTTAGTGATCGAAACTATAAGCCTTGATTTCTAACCTATTTATAGATGTCTCGGACTAGGATATAAATAGTGTAGTTGAGCTTAGATCTCTCGGCGTTCATCTCTTGAAGACGAAGAACTACTAAGGGGAGCTTGTGGAACTTCTTCGACAAAAAGGTGTGTGGAGACTTGAACTCATATATCACTTGGAAAGTATATTTCTACCATCTCCTATATTGAGACATAAGTCGTGTTACGATATAGTTTTCTCTATACACATTTGAGATTTCGAGCTGAGTATATCTCGCTTACATATTTCTCAAAATATGTGTTGGTAAGCTTTCGCTTCAACCAAGTTCATATTATATCATGATAAAATTTACGAGTAACATCTTACATGGTTTGTGTGATACAATCATTTGATGTAGGCTTGGAATGTTTCGACAATGATTATTTCAATATTTTGAAAATTGCTTTGATGCTAATAGTGTGTGAAAACGGATATTGTCATTATAGAAGAATGTTTCAATGATTGAAGAAAATAGTTGAGGATGTAACCATATTTGGATATAAGCATATATAGTGTGTTCGCACATTAGTGTATAAATCCATAAACCGAGAACCAAGATGTGTGTATACGAAATTGGTGAAGGAGACAGGATAAGTATGCGTACTCGTACGCATACTGGCGGAAGTTTTCGAACCGAAAATATCTGCTGATTTTGGGAATTACAAACTCCTAAACTAGTCACCTTAAGTATGTGTACCCGTACGCATACTGGCGGAAGTTTTCGAACCGGAAATTTCTGCTGAGTTTGGAAACTTAACAAACTCAAAATCCGGTTGCTTAAGTACGCATACCCGTACACATACTTTAGCTGGCTACTTTGTCAAATCGGCCAGTTCATGAACTTAAACATTTAAATCATAAGGAATGCAATCTTTGCAAACCGTGGCTATAATGTTCATGATTGATTCAAGTGAATCAAACCGATTTGTTTCGACTGTATTTTCTATGCAATTGAACAACTCTTTAACTAGTTTCATTTGAGTCATTTGAACTAGTTATGGTTAAGATGAATAAGGTTGATATGAGAGTAATCATATGGCTAACCTCGGTTAACTATTTGTGAACCAACCTGGTGTACACGTTTAGGTGCGGTTACATAAACCTAAAGGAGGGTACATTTCATGTGTGTAACAAGCTAAGTTCGATCTAATGGTTGAAAGATATTAGTTTGGTTAAATCAGGTTTTTCATCTAACGGTGAATATTGAATGCTTTGTTACCAAGGTAACTTGGATTGCAAATCCTGATTTGAAAACTATATAAAGTAGAGCTCTAGCAACTGGGAAAGATAATCCCCACACCTCTCGTGTGTTATTAGTTTCATAACTAGAGTCGATTCTCCTTTAACCTTAGGTTTCTTCTCGAGACACTGTAGGTTAATGACTTGAATACTTCATTGGGATTGTGAAGCCAGACCCAAATATTATCTTTGTAGTTGCGTGATCTGATCTTGTTGTTTATATCGTGTTGAGTGCAATTGAAATAATTGGCTCGAGATTTTATATCTCCGATAGGCAAGATAGAAAAGTAATCACAAACACTTCGTCTCATCGTTTGTGATTCCATAATAACTTGTTTCGCTAGTCGATTAAGTTTATTGTGAGGTGATTGATAATACTAGATTTTTCTTCGAGAATATAAGTTCGGTTTATCAATTGGTTCCTGTTCACCTTGATTTATCAAAAGACGGAACAAAAACTCTTGGGTATTTATGTGGGAGACAAATTTATTCAATCTATAGACTTTTCTGTGTGATACAGATTTGTTTATCAAGTCTTTGACTTTGGGTCGTATCAAGTCTTAGTTGTGGGTGAGATCAACTAAGGGAATCAAGTGCATAGTATTCTGATGGGATCAGAGACGTAAGGAGCACAACTGTATCTTGAATCAGTGTGATATTGATAGGGTTCAACTACAGTCCAGTCCGAAGTTCATTGGCAGTAGGATAGTGTCTGTAGCGGCTTAATACTGTGTGGTTTTCAATCTGGACTAGGTCCCGGGGTTTTTCTGCATTTGCGGTTTCCTCGTTAACAAAATTATGGTGTCTGTGTTATTTCATTTCCGCATTATATTTTGTTATATAATTGAAATATCACAGGTTGTGCGTTAAGATCAATCAATTAGAATATCCAACCTTGGGTTGTTTATTTACATTGATTAACACTTGAACATTGGTCTTTGGTACGGTTCAAGTTACTCCTCTTATTCAATCGGGCTCGCAGATTTCTATTTGCTGATTGTGGACTGAATTAAGAGTTAGAGATATTAAAATCTTTGATATAATTTATTCTAGATTGATTCTAACTGTCTAGTTGATTCTCTAGAAAGTGTATGGGTAAGTCCTCTCAGATTTCCAAACGAATTGTTGGGTGTGGTTGTTAGACCCCCGCATTTTCAGATTCCACAAGTTTAATACTTGTGAGGTGAATAACAATCTAGGCTGCACTTTGGGTTGCATAAGTCCGGACTTTTAGGTTAGATAGAATTTGTATATTTCTATTAACTGTCTAGTTAATTCTCTATAAAGTGTATGGGTAAGTCCTCTCAGATTTCCAAACGAATTGTTGGGTGTGGTTGTTAGACCCCCGCATTTTCAGATTCCACAAGTTTAATACTTGTGAGGTGAATAATAATCTAGGCTGCACTTTGGGTTGCATAAGTCC
>NW_020652525.1:0-471 GCF_003573695.1 Papaver somniferum | reverse complement strand
GGCCTAAAAACACATACTTCAGGGTATCTGGCAATGGTTTTAGGTCCAACTTAGGAGGCTCTTCCAAAGAAGGAACTAGGGTAGACTTAGAAACTGGTAGTGGTTCAAACTTAGGTTTCCATCCATTACTAGTATCTAACAAAGGGGTTGAATCTAACAAAGCATTTACCTCATTAATCACATTATCATCATCAAAATCAATCCCATAGTGAGCTAGGAATTTCTCTAATGGATCTTCTAACAAAGTGTTTGGTAATGACTCCTCGACTAATGTTCCTATCATGTTCATCTCTTCTATATTCGAGTCATCTAGTTCAGAGGGTAGCTTACTAATATTAAAAATGTTCATCTCAATAGTCATATTACCAAAAGACAAATTCATAATACCATTTCGACAGTTAATGATCGCATTGGATGTAGCTAAAAACGGGCGACCTAAAATCACTGGTATTTGGTTCTATGGGTCAGGGA
>NW_020652524.1:0-739 GCF_003573695.1 Papaver somniferum | reverse complement strand
AAGATTACCATATACAGACCCGATATTCTAGTCCGTGCGAGGTTCGAGGTGTAAAATATATCAGATTGGATGAAAGCGCAACCTATCACTTAACTCAGGTTGCAAGATTACCATATACAGTCCCGATGTTCTCGTCTGAGCGAGGTTCGAGCTGTTAAATATATCAGATTGGATGAAACTGCAACCTATCACTTAACTCATGTTACAAGATTACCATATACATACCTGATGTTCTGGTCCAAGCGAGGTTCTAGGTGTCAAATATATCAGATTGGATGAAACTGCAACCTATCACTTAACTCAGGTTGCAAGATTACCATATATATACAGACCCGATGTTCTAGTCCGTGCGAGGTTCTAGGTGTCAAATATATTATATTGGATGAAACTTCAACCTATCACTTAACTCAGGTTGTAAGATTACCATATACAGACCCGATATTCTAGTCCGTGCGAGGTTCGAGGTGTAAAATATATCAGATTGGATGAAAGCGCAACCTATCACTTAACTCAGGTTGCAAGATTACCATATACAGTCCCGATGTTCTCGTCTGAGCGAGGTTCGAGCTGTTAAATATATCAGATTGGATGAAACTGCAACCTATCACTTAACTCATGTTACAAGATTACCATATACATACCTGATGTTCTGGTCCAAGCGAGGTTCTAGGTGTCAAATATATCAGATTGGATGAAACTGCAACCTATCACTTAACTCAGGTTGCAAGATTACCATATA
>NW_020652523.1:0-452 GCF_003573695.1 Papaver somniferum | reverse complement strand
TCAAATATATCAGATTGGATGAAACTGCAACCTATCACTTAACTCAGGTTGCAAGATTACCATATACAGACCCGTTGTTCTGGTCCGGGCCAGTCACGAGGTGTTAAATATATCTTATTGGATGAAACTGAAACCTATCACTTAACTCAGGTTGCAATATTACCATATACATATCCGATGTTCTCGTCCGGGCCAGGTTAGAGGTGTCAAATATATCATATTGGATGAAACTGCAACCTATCACTTAACTCAAGTTGCAAGATTACCATATCCATATCCGATGTTCTGGTCCAGTCCAGGTTCGAGGTGTCAAATATATCAGATTGGAACCTATCACTTAAATCAGGTTGCAAGATTACAATATACAGACCCGATGTTCTGGTCCTGTCCAGGATCGAGGTATCAAATATATCAGATTGGATGAAACTGCAACCTATCACTTAACTCAGGTT
>NW_020652522.1:0-299 GCF_003573695.1 Papaver somniferum | reverse complement strand
TCACTTAACTCTGGTTGGAAGATTACCATATACAGACCCGAGGTTCTCGTCCGGGCGAGGTTCGAGGTGTCAAATATATCAGATTGGATGAAACTGCAACCTAGCTATCACTTAACTTAGGTAGCAATATTACCATATACATACCCAATGTTCTGTTCCGGGAGAGGTTCGAGGTGTCAAATATATCATAATGGATGGAACTGCAACCTATCACTTAACTCTTGTTACAAGTTTACCATCTACAAACCCGATGTTCTGGTCCAGGCGATGATCGAGGTGTCAAATATATCAGATTGGAT
>NW_020652521.1:0-558 GCF_003573695.1 Papaver somniferum | reverse complement strand
TGGTCAGGGACAGGTTCGAGGTCTCCAATATATAAGATTGGATGAAACTGCAACACATCACTTAACTCAGGGTGCAAGGTTACCATATAAAGACCCGATGTTCTCGTCCTGGCGAGGTTCGAGGTGTGAAATATATCAGATTGGATTAAACAACAACCTGTCACTGAACTCAGGTTGCAAGATTACAAATACAGACCCGATGTTCTGGTCCGTGCCAGGTTCAAGGTGTCAAATATATCAGATTGGATGAAATTGCAACTTATCACTTAACTCAGGTTGCAAGATTACCATATACAGACCCGATGTTCTCTTCTGGACCAGGTTCAAGGTGTCAAATATATTAGATTGGATGAAACTGCAACCTATCACTTAACTCAGGTTGCAAGATTACCATATATTAGACCCGATGTTCTCGTACGGGCCAGGTTCGAGGTGTCAAATATATCATATTTGATTAAACTACAACCTTTCACTTAACTCAGGTTGCAAGATAACCATATACAGACCCGATGTTTTGGTCCGGGCCAGGTTCGAGGTGTCAAATATATCAGATTGGAT
>NW_020652520.1:0-277 GCF_003573695.1 Papaver somniferum | reverse complement strand
AAGATTACCATATACAGACCAGATGTTCTAGTCCGCGCGAGGTTCGAGGTGTCAAATATATCAGATTGGATGAAACTGCAACATATCACTTAACTCAGGTTGCAAGATTACCATATACAGACCCGATGTCCTGGTCCGGGCGAGGTACTAGGTGTCAAATATATCAGATTGGATGAAACTACAACTTATCACGTAAGTGATGTTGCAAGATTACCATATACAGACCCGATGTTTTGGTCCGAGCGAGGTTCGAGGTGTCAAATATATCAGATTGGAT
>NW_020652519.1:0-405 GCF_003573695.1 Papaver somniferum | reverse complement strand
CAACCTATCACTTAACTCAGGTTGCAAGATTACCATATACAGATCCGATGTTCTGGTCCGGGCCAGGTTCGAGGTGTCAAATATAACAGATTAGATGAAATTACAACCTATCACTTAACTCAGGTTGGAATATTACCATATACATACTCGATATTCTGGTCCAGGCAAGGAACGAGGTGCAAAATATATCAGATTGGATGAAACTGCAACCTATCACTTAACTCAGGTTGCAAGATTATCATATACAAACCCGATGTCCTAGTCCAGGCCAGGTTCGAGGTGTCAAATTTATCAGATTGGATGAAACTGCAACCTATCACTTAACTCAGGTTCCAAGATTACCATATACAGACCCGATGTTCTGGTCCGGTCCAGGTTTGAGGTGTCAAATATATCAGATTGGAT
>NW_020652518.1:0-274 GCF_003573695.1 Papaver somniferum | reverse complement strand
ATTACCATATACAGACCCGATGTTCTCGTCCAGGTGGGATTTGAGGTGTGAAATATATTTGATTATATGAAACTGCAACCTATTACTGAATTCAGGTTGCAAGATTATCATATACAGACCCGATGCTCTGGTCCAGGTGTGATTTGACGTGTGAAATATATCAGATTGGATGAAACTGCAACATATTACTGAACTCATGTTGCAATATTACCATATACAGACCCGATGTTCTCGTCCAGGTGCGGTTTGAGGTGTGAAATATATCAGATTGGAT
>NW_020652517.1:0-889 GCF_003573695.1 Papaver somniferum | reverse complement strand
CTAGTTTCGATTAACCTTCCATGAACATTGTCTTTGTACACGGCTCGGTTACAGTTCATTCAAACCAGAGTGTATATCAATATAAGTTAATTACATTTCAAAGATTCATCTAACGGTGGATATTATTTGCTTGGTTTCAAAGTTATCTTAGATTAAACCTAAAGCAACCTATACTTCGAATGTCTATATTAGGGAGAACCTCAAGTAACTGGGATTTTTGAATCCTTGACACTATTCTTTGTGTGTCCTAGTTGTAAACTAGACTCGTCCTCTCCCTTAAACCCTTCAGGGTTTAGCGACTAAAAAGACTTCACCTAGGGTTCGTGAAGCCAGGTCCAACTATCTTTTATCTTGATAATTCATGTATCGTGATCTTGTTTGATTGTTGAGCTGATCACTCGAACAAGATAGACAGAAACCACAAAGTTCTCTTCATCTCAGACTTTGTGATTCCACAAGTTTAATATTTGTGACGTGGATAATAATCTAGGCTGCTCATCGGGAAGCATAAGTCCGGATTTTGGATTTAGCTAGACATTGTCTATTGCTATTTGAAAAAGTGGGGGTCTAATAACCACACCCAATATTTCGCTTAGCAATCTTTACTCCAATATACCTACTAGAGAATCAACTAGATAGTCAGACTCAATCTAGATAAAAAGTATATCAAAGAGTTTATATCTCAATCTCTCGATTTGACATATACTCAAGCAAATAGAAATCTGCGAGTCTTTATCAAATACTAGAGAGATAACTTGGATGGTACCAAAGACCAATATCCAAGTGTCAATCAATTTAAATCAACAACCAAAAGGTCGGATATTCTAATTGATTGAACAACGCACAACCTGTGATATTTCAATTATATAACAAAATATAATGCGGAAAA
>NW_020652516.1:0-356 GCF_003573695.1 Papaver somniferum | reverse complement strand
ATATAAATAGATTTGTAAAGATAAATCGTTAAGACTTTTTTGTACAACTATTATTATTAAATAAGCAAAGCATAAGCATGACTTTTGTGTTTCATAAAGCAAATGTTGTAATGGTCTTATAGCTTTACCAAGTGTAAGAAAGGGTCTCATACAAATGATTCTAGCTACTCAAATGACATAGTATGCTACTTAATGTTTAAATAACGCTACAGATAAGATACTATGGGAAAGTGAAGTCAATTGGAGTTGATCATGATTTATAGCAGTGAACTAACAAAAGAAAGTAAGACGATTGAGTTCATCTTATTTATATCGACATAGTTCACAAAACCATATGATCGTTGTTTGCTTGGATT
>NW_020652515.1:0-273 GCF_003573695.1 Papaver somniferum | reverse complement strand
ATTTATTTTGGGCGTGGGATACTTGTGAAGTCGTTTCACCTCCTTGTATTACCAAAATATCCATTTTAGACCCGCTTAAAATATTGAACTAGGGGTATTTTTCATCAAAGCCCTAGTGAGCATGCTATTGATAAGAAGCATAAAGCTTGAACTTCATACGGATCTGGTAGACGTGAAGGAGAGCCTCAACACACGACTTGTACTGATTTGAGAAAGCTTGTAGATTGTTTCCTTGGTCAGGTGAGACTCTTCTTTCTATTTGAAGTAGGTTTT
>NW_020652514.1:0-356 GCF_003573695.1 Papaver somniferum | reverse complement strand
ATATAAATAGATTTGTAAAGATAAATCGTTAAGACTTTTTTGTACAACTATTATTATTAAATAAGCAAAGCATAAGCATGACTTTTGTGTTTCATAAAGCAAATGTTGTAATGGTCTTATAGCTTTACCAAGTGTAAGAAAGGGTCTCGTACAAATGATTCTAGCTACTCAAATGACATAGTATGCTACTTAATGTTTAATTAACGCTACAGATAAAATATTATGGGCAAGTGAAGTCAATTGGAGTTGATCATGATTTATAGCAGTGAACTAACAAAAGAAAGTAAGACGATTGAGTTCATCTTATTTATATCGACATAGTTCACAAAACCATATGATCGTTGTTTGCTTGGATT
>NW_020652513.1:0-781 GCF_003573695.1 Papaver somniferum | reverse complement strand
AAAAACGATTGCAGGGGGTTTATGTGCTTAGACCGGAAAAAAAACATTAAAATAAAAGAACATGTACCAATACCAGACAAATAAAAAATCAATAAAAAACATAAATGAACCGAATATCCAATACTAGACAAACAAAACTCCTGGTATGTAAGAAACTCTAGAACTATAATGCACAGCCATGCAGTTACTCTTGATTCTTCTTAACTTTCAAATCTCTGCTTCTCGTAGCTCTAGTAAGAAGCAAGGAAGTAGTCCAAAGTAGACCCATTCATTTTGAATTCTTGAAAAAATCTGGCATATAGATCTTCCGTGACACCTCGAAAATTCTTCGATTTTGAGGTGACAACTTTAGAAGGTGACGATGAATTTGAAGTGACGCCTTTAAAAGGTAATGCTCGATTGAATCTCGCAAATAGATCATCTGTAGCACCTCGAGCATTCTTCTTCGATTTTAAGGTGACGGCTTTGGAAGGTAACGATGATTTAGATGCCACCACTTTAGTTGACGATACTTTTCTTTCTCTCTTCGATTTAAGTGTCGATATTATGGTCGAGCCAATAGAGGAAACATCTGATGACGAAGAATCATAGTCAGCTGGTACGGTAGAGGAATCATGTTGATCACTTATGGTGGAGCAGACAGAGGAAGCATCATCTTGGATAGGACCACCAACCTTTTCTCCGTCGATATATGCAAGACATGCACGTAGAATGGTATGGGTACGGTCCCGGAAATGCTGTGCCACGAAGAACTCAAAATCCTTGGGTGGATTATGCATTA
>NW_020652512.1:0-582 GCF_003573695.1 Papaver somniferum | reverse complement strand
GATGAGCAAACGTCTTAGGCGCAAACTCAGCTTCCAGTGTATCCCATATTGCTTTTGAAGTATCTAGCTTTGCAACAACGCTGTGAACTTCTGGTGTAAGGGTTGAGTTTAACCAACCAATGATTAACGCATCTTGTGCTTCATATGCAGTGAAGGAAGGGTTGATTTCATCACTATCCGGGAGATTGCGTTCTGGGATTTCTTTTGATCCATCAATGAATCCAGTTAGTCCATGACCCTTTAAGATGGGTTTGAACTGAGCTTTCCGTAGTATGTGGTTTGTTTCAGTATGCTTCAAAGTGACAATATGATGTATTTGAACTTGTCTAAGAGCATTTGTTGTATCTGCCATTGCTGATTCTGTGATAGTTGTGTTTGTTCTTCACTTTTTTTTGGAATATTTGCGGAAGGTGATCTTGGATCTTAGAGCCTGATACCAAGCTAGAAGTGTATATTTGGTGAATATCTTCCACAAGCATTGTGGAGATCTTTGAATCTTATTTATACTGATACTGAAAACTAGATAAGTTACAAACTCTAACTGAATACAAAGACTGACCGTAAATATTGCCATATGACTCT
>NW_020652511.1:0-497 GCF_003573695.1 Papaver somniferum | reverse complement strand
TAACCGTCCGTCTTTTCCTAACACGTTCTCGTAATGAGCGCGTTGCACGCTGCACGCTGTAAACCGCCAGACCAATACCCCAGTAAGCATCCCCCAGTTTGTGACATGTTTGATGTCTCGAGTGAGTGGGTCAAGTCGTGGGACCTGCCGCTTAGAATAACATGGTGCTATTAGGTGAAACAATTAAGTTATTCATGAAGCCAAAATAAAATATGTATGTATTCGACGCATGTAAAACAACTCAAATTAATCGATGTGTATGAAGCATCGTTGTTTTTGAGCTTGATTGAATAAGTCGCGAATAAGCGTCTTAAAAGTGGAAGCGTGATCGACCACCTTTGGGTGATCGTTTGGCGGCTCTAGGGGCTCGCCATTACTTGGCCGATCGCCTTATGTGGAAAGATGGCCGGTCTTCACAATGTTGCTTTGCTTGTTTTCTAAAAATAGATATTTACCATCCAATTAGGCTGGCGAAGTTGGATGGTTGTGATTGATTT
>NW_020652510.1:0-2685 GCF_003573695.1 Papaver somniferum | reverse complement strand
CAATACCGTCTCATATCGGGAAATGTAGGAAAATTTCGTATCGACCGATACGGCCGATATTTGACCGAAACGGCCGATATTCGACCGATACGGCCGATATTATCGGGCGAATATCGTATCCCCGATATCCTTCTTATCGTATCGTTCTGGGCCGATATCCGAAATATCGGCCGATACGGCCGATATTGACTACGTTGATTTGAACAACCCATTGATCTAGTTGTTGTTTTCTTCTATTATGTAATAAAAAAGGCTGAATTTAATGGAAACAAGTGATGCTTTATTCCAAGACATTCAGAAATTTATCATCCAATCCTTCATATTTCCTGTTAATAAGATTTCTAAAACTATAATTTGATGGCCCTTAAGAAAAAAAAATTGTTCAGCTATGTTTTCAAAGGCAAATTCTTCTGTCTGGCTATTGGAAACGTAGACCTTTGCCCAGATAAACCTATTAAATCTACCACTACTTCAAACACACCACAACCTTTGGTTTGAAGCTACATGATACAAAAATATAGAAATTGTGATAAGTGCACAGGCATTAGAAAGAATCCTATATCAGTTTTTTGATAGACATCAAATCTAACGACACCCATAATTATAGATAAAAAGGCATATCAAGATCAAACACTATTCATCACTGGATGATTGCTGCAGCAATAGAGGCCGACCGAAATTTTTTTTGACCTACAAGAAGAAAAACAAAACATAGACGAAAAAGAAAACAAAAACGATTAGTAGATCATCAATTAACTAACCAACTAATTAAATAAAGATGTCCAATATACATTTTTTAGAAGAGTGTTCATGAAACTAAGATCAACATGTTAACCAACCAAAATGTCACAACACTACAATCTACCACTTTGACAAAATTAGAACTTACAAGCGCACCACAACATGCCCATTTAAGACTTTGATACAACACAACTTGGTATTGGATTTGATACAAATAATTATGCTTCAAAAAACAAAAAATAAATAATAAGTCTCTCGTAAGATTGATAACAAAAAAGTTGTCTTTGTCTACTACTAGCTATCTGTACGAAACCCTTGACTTTAGTCGGGCGATTTGGACCAAAGGTCAAGGAATTTAGGGTTTTAATTTTGATCGGTTTTCAGTGTCGCTACCACCATGGATGGGGATGGTAGATCTCTTCCTGCTTCTGCTGCAGGGAATTTACTGAATAGAGGCTCTGATGTTGGTTCTTCTTCAAAGCCTTTTGTATGGTCAGATTTCTTTGTGAAGAAAAAGGAAGCATCTCCTGATGCTGCTTTGGAGAGTTCTTCTCCTAGTTTTATTGATGGGAAATTTGTAGCTGATATCGATGAGGAAGATGTTAGTGAAGATCTTAAAGATTGTGAGAATCTGCTTGTTGGTACTTTTGTGGGTAAAAAGTTACCTTATATGCTGGTTAAGAATTCTGTTCAAAGAGCTTAGAAAATCAAAGGACCGATGCAATTGACAATTCATGGTGAGTCCAATTTTCTATTTGAGTTTGAGAATGATGAGGATCGTCTTACTGCTCTTGAATTTGGTCCTGTTTTTATTTTCAATCAAGTTTTTCTTGTCCGACCATGGTATCCCTTGATTGAGCAAGAGATTGCCGAGATGAAGTCAGTTCCTACTTGGGTTAACCTTAGGAAAGTTCCTATATATTCATATGTAGAATGCTAAAGCCTTATCTAAAATTTTTAGTTTAATTGGTAAGCCAATCATGATGGATAAACTCACTATGAGTAAGGTTAGAATGAGTTTTGCTAGAGTTTTAGTTGAAATTGATGTGGCATGTGATTACCGAAATTCTGTTCTTGTTTATTACAAAGGTAAGCATGTTGTTGATGTGGAGGTGGAATACTCTTGGAAGCCTCCTAAATATACTGAATGTAAATGTTTTGGGCATACTGCTGCAAAATGCCCCTCTGCTAAGCCTAAGGAGTTACCTTCTCAAGAGAATAATCAGGTTAATTCAAGGATGTCTCAAGAGTGGGTGGTTAAAGGATCTAAGAAGTCTAACTCTTCAAAGATAACTGAGGTTCACGAAAAGGTTTCTGTCACTGAGGAACAAGACTTGATGGAAGAAAGTGTTAGCTCTCCAGGGAGGAATAAGGAGAATGATCCTATGCTAGTTGGGCCCAATTCAAATATGACTAATGCAAATATGTTTGAAGTGTTGGTTGATCAGGATACTTCTGGATCTACTGTTGTGGGTCCTGTACAAGTTCTGGTGAATTCTTTTAATTGTGGGAATGTGATGGGTCCAGGTGCAAATACTTTTACTTCTCTTGATCAGAATGTTGTAAATGATGCTGGAATAAGAGGTAAGTTTTTGTCTAAGGGTGTTGGTACTTCAAATTCTAATGTGTTTGCTCCTAAGTGAAAAAGCGGGGGGTCTAACAACACCACCCAATATTTCGCTTAGCAATATGTATGGACTAACTCCGAAATACTTTGGTAGAGAATCAACTAGACAGTCAGACTCAATATAGATTAAAGTATCTCAAGGAGTCAATATCTCTTACTTGTTTTGATTTACTCAAGCTAAAACAATAGCGAGTCTTTAATCAAACACAAGGAATAACTTGGACGATACCAAAGACCAATATCCAAGGATCAATCAATATCAATCAACAACCAAAGGTTGGATTTCCAATTGATGATCTTAACGCACAACCTGTATT
>NW_020652509.1:0-696 GCF_003573695.1 Papaver somniferum | reverse complement strand
TAATTAGGCGAAATCTCTTATGACCTCTCGTTTAAAAACTTATGTGGGATCAAGAAGCTCTACGACTACCATTAGTGGGAAACTAGATAATTGCAGTATTATTAATTAGTTTTCGGTTTGATTTGATTGACTAACGGTTGTTGAACTTTGATTGCACCTAGTTTGTTTATTCTTGATAACCTTCTCTTCTGATATAAGATTCACTCAAACTAGATTGAAGCATCGACGGGATCTTTAGAACTTTTTTTTAGATCTAAAGACATCTTGTGATAATCCATTGTTAATAGATTCTGTTTTGTGTGTGATTGATCACAAGAGATTCAAGTGATGTTGTGTAGGTGTTTATTGAAGATTAAATAATATTTGAAGACGAAGAAGATTTCTTATTTCTATGGTGCAACAAACCTTGATCGGATGCGATCTAACTAATATCGGATTTATTCGATTGATTAGTTGCGTAAATCGACATCACTGTATAGTGTCTTGGTGGATTTTATATTGTTGATTGCAAAGTCTAAACTATGCTATTACGGTAGTTGTTGGATAGACAGATCTTAAACCTGACAAAGGAGTTTATTAGATTAAACGGGAGAGCCTTTGTCAAACTCAAATCAATGCGTTTGAAAAGAGTAGTTACCAAACATATTTGTTGTTTCTTTATTGTTTGGATTACGATCAAAAGGAATTCTTCCAATG
>NW_020652508.1:0-693 GCF_003573695.1 Papaver somniferum | reverse complement strand
CCATCTATTTGAATGATCGATCTCAATTCGGGGGGAAGGACTGGTAATAGGCACAAAACCATCCATTCTGCTTCCACATTTGTTCGAATAAAATGCTTAGCTAATTCCATGCGTCTAACCAAAAAATCCTTTCTTCTTCCAATTTTTCTATCTTCCCATTCATTACCCGTGGGCCCTTCTTCCCCTAATTCTTTCCATTCTACCAATGAACAATCTATAATAAGTCACAAATCCAGATCGACTAATTGTTCTCTGATAGCACTTGCTCCAGTAGAGATTTCTCTATTTCGAAATGTATCAAAGCCTTGAGTAGTAAAAAAAAGCGGGATGATGTATTTCCAAGATTGGATTTCATATTCGAATGAACCTCGTAATCGTAAGAAAGTAGGTTTTTTAGCTACGGTCCTAGCAAAAGAAAAATTTGGATAGGTTCCTTTATAGTATAGGATTTCCCCCCTCAAAAATCGGACGCGAGGGTTTCCTCTCATCCGGCTCAAGTAGTTAAATCAAATAAGGGGTTCTCGTTTAAAATTTTTTTATAGAAAACCCCTAACGTTCTACTCCTTACTCAAGTTCCCAATCAGGACCAACCAACATTTCAATGAAATGAAATGTGAAATTATTGAGTAGTCTACCTCCCTTCGAATGCCAAATCCCTTTTTAAAGAATACCTTGGAACTCATAAGGGATTTA
>NW_020652507.1:0-501 GCF_003573695.1 Papaver somniferum | reverse complement strand
TGTTGAGCTAAAATATAGCGTTCGAGTCTTTTTCGAGTGTGTATTATTCGAATGTACACTCGAAACATCTCTAAGTAGAAAAATCTTGTTTATGAGGCCTAGACTTCAAAATTTGGCTAAAATATTAAGATCATGTGGGTCTGTAGACCAACATGTCCTGATCATTAGCATGTTTCCGATAAAAATAGACACCTGTTGAGCTAAATTATAGCGTTCGAGTCTTTTCGATTGTGTATTACTCGAATGTACACTCGAAACTGCTCTAAGTAGAAAATTCGTGTTTATGAGGCCTAGGCTTCAAAACTTGGCTAAAATATCAAGATTATGTTGGTCTATAGACCAACATGTCCTGATCGTGAGCATGTTTTCAATATAAATAGACACCTCTTGAGCTAAATTATAGCGTTCGAGTCTTTTCGAGTATGTATTATTCGAATGTACACTCGAAACTGCTCTAAGTAGAAAATCTTGTTTATGAGGCCTAGAATTCAAAATTTGGAT
>NW_020652506.1:0-695 GCF_003573695.1 Papaver somniferum | reverse complement strand
ATTTGACTTCCTTGATATTTTCTTGAATCAACGTACATAGGAATGAAATTTTTATTAGAGGTATTACCTTAGAACATATTAATAGTAACTACAATATATTTTTCAAACTTTTTGTGTTAAAGATGAATTTATCTAGTTTACAATTTAATCTCAGAAATCAACTTCCGACTTCTAACGAAGTGTGTAGATATTTTGAGTTAACGTATATAAAATTCAACATATTTATGAACTCTTTCTTTTTATTTTGGATTTGTCTTTATATCTGATTCAAGATAGATGAAATTTGTCAGGATTTGGATTAGTTCTGCTTGGTCTTTCAACCTTCTTCTATTGTGAAATTTGACTTCCTTGATAGTTTCTTGAATCAACGTACATAGAAATGCAATTTTTACTAGATGTATTTCCTTGGAACATATTAATTCTGATTACAATACATTTTTCAAACTTTTCTGTTAAAGATGAGTTTATTTAGTTTACAATTTAATCTCAGAAATCAATTTCCGACTTATAACGAAGTGTGTAGACTTTTTTGAGTTAACATATATAAAATTCAACATTTTTATGAACTCTTTCCTTTTGTGTTGGATTTGTGTTTCTATTTGATTCAAGATAGATGAAATTTGTTAGGATTTGGATTAGTTCTGTTTGGCCTTTCATCTTTCATCTATTGTGAAATTTGACTTCCTTGATATTTT
>NW_020652505.1:0-968 GCF_003573695.1 Papaver somniferum | reverse complement strand
AATTTTTACTAGACGTATTGCCTTAGAACATATTAATTGTAATTACAATATATTTTTCAAACTTTTTTTTGTTAAAGATGAGTTTATCTAGTTTACAATTCAGTCTCGGAAATCAATTTCTGACTTTTAACGAAATTTGTACACTTTTTTGAGTTAACGTATAAAAAATTCAATATTTTTATGAACTCTTATTTTTGTATTGGCTTTGTCTTTCTATTTGATTCAAGATAGGTGAAATTTGTTAGGATTTGGATTAGTTCTGCGTGATCTTTCATCCTTCTTCTATTGTGAAATTCTGTTTCCTTCATATTTTCTTGAATCAACGTACATAGAAATGAAATTTTTACTAGACGCATTTCCTTAGAACATATTAATTGTAATTATAATACATTTTTCAAACTTTTTCTGTTAAATTTAAGTTTTTCTACTTTACAATTTAGTCTCAAAAATCAATTTTCGACTTATAACGTAGAGTGTAGAATCTTTTGAGTTAACGTATATAAGATTCAACATTTTTATGAACTCTTTCTTTTTGTGTTAGATTTGTCTTTCTATTTGATTCAAGATAGATGAAATTTGCTAGGATTTGGATTAGTTCTGCATTGTCTTTCATCCTTCTTCTATTGTGAAATTTGACTTCCTTCATATTTTCTTGAATCAACGTACATAGAAATGCAATTTTTACTAAACGTAATGCCTTAGAACATATTATTTGTGATTGCAATATATTTTTCAAACTTTTTCAGTTAAAGATGAGTTTATCTAGTTTATAATTTAGTTTCAGAAATCAATTTCAGACTTATAACGAAGTGTGTACACTTTTTTGAGTTAACGTATAAAAAATTCAATATTTTTATGAACTCTTTATTTTTGTGTTGGCTTTGTCTTTCTATTTGATTCAAGATAGGTGAAATTTGTTAGGAATTAGATTAATTATGCTTGGTCATTCATCCTTCTTTTCAAACTTT
>NW_020652504.1:0-513 GCF_003573695.1 Papaver somniferum | reverse complement strand
CCCCACCCGCTCCACCCACATTGTTTTACAACTTATCCATGAGAACATGGTAATATAGTGGAGCACCTCTTTAGTTTTCCACAGTGTGGGACTAAAGGTTCCATTTCATTCACTCAAAAATGAGTGAGTATCCTTAGACCCTTAGGTCATGAGATCAAACCACACCAAGACCAAAAAATCATTTATTAAATAACTCATTTTCTCGAACACCATGATCCCAAGTTGTCCACCTCCATTGTAGTGGGGCCGTTTGCTCAATACAAGTTACCCACTCTTAAACTCATCAACGGGGATGGAAGTAAAACGCCGGACAAAAATAAAAGCAAGAAGATGAAGAAAAGTAGACCTAGAGATGGTCGCTGCTTGTGTGTTTTGAAAAGAGATTTTCGAGTTGTATTTATACGAAAATTAACTTGCAAATCAAGTTAGGTTTAGGTTTTTTTCTTATAAAACGAGTTTTGTTTCTTGTAAAACAATTAACCGCAAAAAAAAGGAATTTTTCCATAAATAAAA
>NW_020652503.1:0-725 GCF_003573695.1 Papaver somniferum | reverse complement strand
AAAATTCAACATATTTATGAACTCTTTATTTTTGTATTGGCTTTGTCTTTCTATCTGATTCATGATAGATGAAATTTGTTAGGATTTGGATTAGTTCTGATTGGTCTTTCAACCTTCTTCAATTGTGAAATTTGACTTCCTTCATATTTTCTTGAATCAACATACATAGAAATGAAATTTTTACTAGACGTATTGCCTTAGAACATATTAATTATGATTACAATACATTTTTTAAACTTTTTCTGTTAAATTTGAATTTATCTAGTTTGCAATTTAGTCTCAGAAATCAATTTCCGACTTTTAACGAAGTTTGTAGACTTTTTTGAGTTAACGTATAAAAAATTCAACATTTTTATGAACTCTTTATTTTTGTATTGGCTTTGTCTTTCAATTTGATTCAAATAGATGAAGTTTCTTAGGATTTGGATTAGTTCTTCTTGGTCTTTCATCCTTCTTCTATTTTGAAATTTGACTTCCTTGATATTTTCTTGAATCAACGTACATAGAAATGAAATATTTATTAGAGGTATTACCTTAGAACATATTAATTGTAATTACAATATATTTTTCAAACTTTTTCTATTAAAGATGAATTTATCTAGTTTAGAATTTAGTCTCAGAAATCAACTTCCGACTTATAACGAAGTGTGTAGAATATTTTGAGTTAACGTATATAAAATTCAACATATTTATGAACTCTTTATTTTTGTATTGGCTTTGTCTTT
>NW_020652502.1:0-344 GCF_003573695.1 Papaver somniferum | reverse complement strand
TGGTCTTTCATCCTTCTTATATTGTGAAATTTGACTTCCTTCATATTTTCTTGAATCGACGTACATAGAAATGCAATTTTTACTTGACGGAATGCCTTAGAACATATTATTGTAATTACATTACATTTTTAAAAAAATTTCTGTTAAAGATGAGTTTATCTAGTTTACAATTTAGTCTCAGAAATCAATTTCAGACGTATAACGAAGTGTGTAGACTTTTTGAGTTAACATATATAAAATTCAAAATTTTTATGAACACTTTCTTTTTGTGTTGGCTTTGTCTTTCTATTTGATTCAAGATAGAGAAATTTGTTAGGATTTGGATTAGTTCTGCTTGGTCTTTC
>NW_020652501.1:0-539 GCF_003573695.1 Papaver somniferum | reverse complement strand
GTGTGTAGACTTTTTTGAGTTAACGTATATTAAATTCAACATTTTTATGAACTCTTTCTTTTTGTGTTGGCTTTGTCTTTCTATTTGATTCAAGATAGATGAAATTTGTTAGGATTTGGATTAGTTGTGCATGGTCTTTCATCCTTCTTCTATTGTGAAATCTGACTTCCTTTATATTTTCTTGAATCAACGTACATAGAAATGCAATTTTTACTAGACGTATTGCCTTAGAACATATTGATTGTAATTACAATACATTTTTAAAACTTTTTCTGTTAAAGATGAGTTTAACTAGTTTACAATTTAGTCTCAGAAATCAATTTCCCACTGATAACGAAGTGTGTAGACTTTTTTGAGTTAACGTATATAAAATTCAACATTTTTATGAACTCTTTTTTTTGTGTGGCTTTGTCTTTCTATTTGATTCAAGATAGATGAAATTTGTTAGGATTTGGATTAGTTCTGCATGGTCTTTCATCCTTCTTCTATTGTGAAATTTGAATTCCTTCATATTTTCTTGAATCAACGTACATAGAAAT
>NW_020652500.1:0-719 GCF_003573695.1 Papaver somniferum | reverse complement strand
AGGATTTGGATAAGTTCTGCATGGTCTTTCATCCTTCTTCTATTGTGAAATTTGATTTCTTCATATTTTCTTGAATCAACGTACATAGAAATGCAATTTTTACTAGACGTATTGCCTTAGAACATATTAATTGTAATTACAATACATTTTTCAAACTTTTTCTGTTAAAGATCAGTTTATCTAGTTTACAATTTAGTCTCAGAAATCAATTTCCGACTTATAACGAAATGTGTAGACTTTTTTGATTTAAAGTATATAAAATTCAACATTTTTATGAACTCTTTCTTTTTATGTTGGCTTTGTCTTTCAATTTGATTCGAGATAGATGAAATTTGTTAGGATTTGGATTAGTTCTGCATGGTCTTTCATCTTTCTTTTATTGTGAAATTTGACTTCCTTCATATTTTCAAATCAACGTACATAGAAATGCAATTTTTACTAGACGTTTTTCCTTAGAACATATTAATTGTAATTACAGTACATTTCTCAAACTTTTTCTGTTAAAGATGAGTTTATCTGGTTTACAATTTAGTCTCAGAAATCAATTTCCGACTTAAAAAGAAATGTGTAGACTTTTTTGAGTTAACGTATATAAAATTCAACAATTTTATGAACTCTTTCTTTTTGTGTTGGCTTTGTCTTTCTATTTGATTCAAGATAGATGAAATTTGTTAGGATTTGGATTAGTTCTGCATGGTATTTCATCCTTCTTCTATTGT
>NW_020652499.1:0-400 GCF_003573695.1 Papaver somniferum | reverse complement strand
TTATTGGCTTTGTCTTTCAATTTGATTCAAATAGATGAAATTTGTTAGAATTTGGATTAGTTATGGCTGGTGTTTCATTCTTCTTCCGTTGTGAAATTTGACTTCCTTCATATTTTCTTGAATCAACGTACATAGAAATGCAATTTTTACTAGACGTAATGCCTTAGAAAAAATTATTTGTTATTATAATACATTTTTGAAACTTTTTCTGTTAAAGATGAGTTTATCTAGTATACAATTTTGTCTCATAAATCAATTTCGGACTTACCACGAAGTGTGTAGACTTTTCTGAGTTAACGTATATAAAATTCAACATTTTTATGAACTCTTTCTTTTTCTGTGATGGTTTTGTCTTTCATTTGATTCTAGATAGATGAAATTTGTTAGGATTTGGATTAGT
>NW_020652498.1:0-752 GCF_003573695.1 Papaver somniferum | reverse complement strand
TGATTACAATACATTTTTCAAACTTTTTCTGTTAAAGATGAGTTTATCTAGTTTACTATTTAGTTTCAGAAATCAATTTCAGACTTATAACGAAGGGTGTATCCTTTTTTGAGTTAACGTATATAAATTTCAACATTTTTATGAACTCTTTCTTTTTGTGTTGGCTCTGTCTTTCTATTTAATTCAAGACATATGAAATTTGTTAGGATTTGGATTATTTATTCTTGGTCTTTCATCCTTCTTCTATTGTGAAATTTGCCTTCCTTCATATTTTGTTGAATCAACGTACATAGAAATGCAATATTTACTTGACGTAATGCTTTAGAACATATTAATTGTGATTATAATACATTTTTCAAACTTTTTCTGTTAAAGATGAGTTTATCTAGATGACGATTTAGACTCAGAAATTATTTTCCGACTTATAGACTTTTTTGAGTTAACGTATATAAAATTCAAAATTTTATGAATTCTTTGATTTGTGTTGGCATTGTCTTTCTATTTGATTCAAGATAGATGAAATTCTTTAGGATTTGGATTAGTTATGCATGGTCTTTCATCCTTCTTCAATTGTGTAATTTGACTTCCTTCATATTTTCTTGAATCAACGTATATAGAAATGCAATTTTTACTAGATGTAATACCTTAGAACAAATTATTTGTGATTACAATACATTTTTCAAACTTTTTCTGTTAAAGATGAGTTTATCTAGTTTACAATTTAGTTTCAGAAATCGATTTCAGACTTATAA
>NW_020652497.1:0-427 GCF_003573695.1 Papaver somniferum | reverse complement strand
TAGAGAAATAGAAGGATTGTTTTGCTCGTATGACCTGTGGGTATATGGATAGTAATTGGTCTCACAATGGTATGGACCATAACCTTCAAAAGTTTCGCGTTCCCAATCACTATTCACACTATGGTCAGCCCCCCAGACTCTCGACACCCCTTCTATGATACCTCAAGACCCTTTTTATACACCTACAACACAAGAAATCTCCTCCATAACTCGAGATAATCCTCTCTTTAATCGGGTGATAAAAAATATTTTCGGGAAGATTTTCTTCCCTGTTTTATGATTTTCACGCGTTATCAGCTGTGTTTCTTTCCTTTTAAACCTTCTTCACGCTCCAGAATATTGATTAAGTCTTCCAATCACGAGCAATACACGTTTAAACTCGTGTAAGTTTGTGTTTATCCTCCAACTCACTGTTTGGATTAAACCA
>NW_020652496.1:0-364 GCF_003573695.1 Papaver somniferum | reverse complement strand
CTCACTAAGCAAAGGTTCAAGACCTCATGGACACCTCTGCCTAAAATGGTATTTCCTGCGCTTTTTATATGATTTTCGTTTTGATGGTTTTGGTATTACTGGAACTTAGGACCTAAAGGTCACTAAGGGTTCACTAGTTCATGCTTTTTCACTTTGGTGAAAGATACCTATAATCTCACCATTTGAGAACTAAAGATGACATCTCTCAATAATATTATGATTTGTGAAATCCATAGTATGACCCTGGGGTCAACACACTTTTGTGTGAGGGAGACGACGTAGAAATGACTAGTATGATTTCAACACTTGCACGATCAATCTGTTTGGATCGTGAGATTGGGATGTTGATTCACCAAGATCTATC
>NW_020652495.1:0-938 GCF_003573695.1 Papaver somniferum | reverse complement strand
TGAAATTTGCCTTCCTTCATATTTTCTTGAATCAACGTACATAGAAATGCAATTTTTATTAGACGTAATGCTTTATAACATATTATTTGTGATTACAATACATTTTTCAAACTTTTTCTGTTAAAGATGAGTTTATCTTGTTTACGATTTAGTCTCAGAAATCAATTTCCGACTTGTAGACTTTTTTGAGTTAACGTATATAAAATTCAAAATTGTATGAACTCTTTCATTTGTGTTGGCTTTGTCTTTCTATTTGATTCAAGATAGATGAAATTTGTTAGGATTTGGATTAGTTATGCATGGTCTTTCATCCTTCTTCTATTGTGAACTTTGACTTCCTCCATATTTTCTTGAATCAACGTATATAGAAATGCAATTTTTACTAGACGTAATGCCTTAGAACATATTATTTGTGACTACGATACATTTTTCAATCTTTTTCTGTTAAAGATGAGTTTAACTAGTTTACAATTTAGTTTTAGAAATCAATTTCATACTTATAACGAAGTGTGTAGACTTTTTTGAGTTAAGGTATATAAAATTCAACATTTTTATGAACTCTTTCTTTTTGTGTTGAATTTATCTTACTAATTGATTCAAGATAGATGAAATTTGTTTGGATTTGGATTAGTTCTTCTTGGTCTTTCATCCTTCTTCTATTGTGAAATTTGCCTTCCTTCATATTTTCTTGAATCAACGTACATAGAAATGCAATTTTTACTAGACGTAATGCTTTAGAACATATTATTTGTGATTACAATACATTTTTCAAACTTTTTCTGTTAAAGATGAGTTTATATAGTTTACAATTTAGTTTCAGAAATCTATTTCAGACTCATAACGAGGTGTGTAGACTTTTTTGAGTTAAGGTTTATAAAATTCAACATTTTTATGAACTCTTTCTTTTTGTGTTGGATTTGTCTTTCTATTTGATTCAA
>NW_020652494.1:0-846 GCF_003573695.1 Papaver somniferum | reverse complement strand
TTTGTGTTTATACTATAAAGATGTCCAAGTACTAAAATGACTTAAATATCCCTTTTAATTTCACGCCCCGGGTTTGCGAAAACAATTCAGGATCATCTCGATAACGCTTCATTCCCCGTTTTTCTCTTTACGCCCCAGGGATTTGCCGATTCTAGATCGTGAGATGACTCGGTAGTGCTTTATTCCACGTTTTCCCGACAAGAAGCCGATGTACGGTTATGGGTAGATTCAACATCGTGTCGAAAGTCGTTAACATTCTATTTCCACTTTGTTATACTTCCCACAAAAAAAAACGTCTGGACAAAAACTGATTTCAGTCATGAGAGTCTCATTTATGAGTTTATAACGCTTCCCTCATGGTCTTTTATTCTCTTTCCATCTTTATGCATCCAAAGTCGATAAATTCTTTTGAGAATTTCTCATCCCGCATTATATGGAGGTTGAGTCGATCCTACAATAAATATTTTTACTGGTTACATATAGAAGGTTTATAGTCTTAACCTTCCTCAAGAGTTATTCGGGTGGCCTATACGAAACTTTAGGCGTCGGAAAAAGGTGTATATCCTAATTAGTAGGTGGGATATATGTTTGGCAAGTGAGAAACTTTTGCGCATCTAGTAGTCGGGGCATCACAATATGCTACCTCACACGTATTTCTAGTTGTTAATTTCTTTTTAGGCCAAATGATATCTCCATGATCCAGCAAGGTACTCTCCAGTAGGACTCATTATTAAAATTACGGCCTCACCTTTCCCACAATCATCTTTGCTCCTAACTTCCTAACTGAGACACCATGTTTTAAAAGACATGTCAAGCTTGAGTCATGAACGACTTAGCTAGGGTCAC
>NW_020652493.1:0-427 GCF_003573695.1 Papaver somniferum | reverse complement strand
TGGAATCATGTCATATGTTTTTGGGAGGTGCTTTGGTGGGTCCTTTTTCTCACCGGCTCCAAATTAAGGTTGTCCTAAGCCATGCAAGGATGAGCCACCTGCTCGGGATGGATCAGGAGGTACAAATTTCTCCCACTCTGCATCATCATCGCTGCTTGTGTCTCCATCCGGGGGAATCTCCAGATTCATGACCTTACCACGTTCCGAATCATCTCGACTATGTCGAGGCCGAGAAGACTTAGGTTTTCCTTCATCAACAACTTTTCCCTTTCCTTTCTTCGTTTTTGCATATTTGGACCTACGTACAAAATGAGATTTAACAAAATAAGGAAATCAAAACCGGCATGGCCGGTGAACATAACGATACTGACGACATAATTTCCGGCATTGTAATTTAAAAGGAGTCTATGCCGGTTTTACGGTAACG
>NW_020652492.1:0-268 GCF_003573695.1 Papaver somniferum | reverse complement strand
TGAGGGTTGCGATCAATATTTTGTAAACCCTAATTACCATGCACACATGTACCATTCACCACAATTTGAACATGAAGAATTTTGTACTCCCATGAATTTAGACTCCACCACAGAAGCTTTAAGACTCTGCAAGCAAGACTATGATAGCTCTACATCACGAATTCATGCACATTTAGATCAGATTTTGCTTCACCTACAAAAGGAGGAAATTCATGAGGAAATGTATGTTGTCCCTAATGAAGTGTCTAGTCCCATTCATGTAAATGAT
>NW_020652491.1:0-750 GCF_003573695.1 Papaver somniferum | reverse complement strand
GCTCTCACAGATGTGTCCTTGACCAAAAGATATCTGCCATGTATACATTAGAATTGTGCATATATCATCAGTTCAGCTATTGGATGTTATTTATTCATACAAATAGAATGCAAATGAGTTATATCGCATGAGGTTGAGTTCCAAGAGATTGAAGTGGCTGATCCTTTCGTATTTCCTACTTCCATAACCACTGCCTCCATTTTTCACAAACTCTGATAACATTGCTTCCATATTTCTTTGAGTTGTCTTTCAGGAAAATTCATTTTCAACAATAATCACCACATTCTTGATTTCCGTGTAAATAGTATACTGACAGATTAGTGGATCTTCGTTGGCTACATATTGTTTGAAGAGGAAAAAAGATAAAATCGAACCACTCAAGTGAATTCACCATCCACTTTATTTGCATAGAATCTATTTGCTCTAACCTCCATTTAAGCCTCTTGCTATTATGATAATTTGCTTCTCAATCATTTCACTTTATCTAAATGATGGAGTTTATTTATGATGATTATTGTGTTTTTAACTTTGGTATTTTTTTGGAATAGGTAGATCGCTCAAAAGAGGATTTGCTAGATTTCATTTGTCCTCCAAAACTCCTGTCTCCATTATGGTGTCTAGATTCTTCTCTTTACATTTGTTCCAAAAAAATCTCTGAAGCTGTTGTTGAGGAGATTAAATGATTTCTCAACAGTTCATAGCTTATGCTAACATATTAATGATGCTCGTTTGGAAAATTATATCATCATC
>NW_020652490.1:0-530 GCF_003573695.1 Papaver somniferum | reverse complement strand
TTTAGAGGAAAAACAAAATGAAATGGAATCATATCCAGTTGCGAACACCAACTCACAAACAGCGAATGCAAGCTTATTACCCAAGCTAATAAACACAGTGGCGAATACTTCGCAAGTACAACAAGAAAAGGAGACAAGTAACAATCAACAGAAATTGGTAGCTATGGGGAGCAGAGATTAAGAAGAGTATGAAAGAGAAAGAAATTTCTACAGTCGTAAAGGAAATAACAAGATTCAAAGACTCGATCAACCGCAAGAAACTTATGGAGGTCAAAGACAAAACTTTAATAGAGGGCAAAGAGGTCACAAAGTAATATGGGAAGAAATCAAGATGCCACCTCTAAAGGCAAGTATAGAGAAGATATGGGAAGCTATAATTTTGATGGAGAATATACCAGCACCATGGAACATGGGAACGGAACCTCCCCCAAATCACAGAAGTCATGAATTTTGTTCTTATCATCATTTTCATGGACATACCACAAACGATTGCAGGAATGTAAAGAGAATTATTTTGAGAATGATAGATC
>NW_020652489.1:0-356 GCF_003573695.1 Papaver somniferum | reverse complement strand
TGGTGAATGATTTTTCCTCCCCTAATCTAATTTGTAGAAATGCAAATAAGACATATATAGGGAAGGGACGTTGGTCGAGAAGAAAATGCAAGTTTGCCTTGCATTTCCTACGGGAAGCGAATGCCGCGACTCTTTGGCATGCATTTATGCGTGCCAAATGCGATTTATCGAATTTATTGGCATCACTGGATTACAACAACGTGAGTAAGGCCAATGCCGGAGACCCATATTGCATCATCTGTCACGATGAAGCTTCATTTGAAACGATGAAGCTTCATTTGGGCAGGGCCATTGCAAGATGCGGCCTCGAGAGTTGGTGAATGATTTTTCCTCCCCTAATCTAATTTGTAGAAATG
>NW_020652488.1:0-1774 GCF_003573695.1 Papaver somniferum | reverse complement strand
TTTATTTCCATTATTTGCTCTCATTCTGTGATAGACTTCCTATGTAGGTTCCTTGCTAAGATGTTACTGCCAAAAGGTTCAAAGATGTACTTGTCCGACAACCTATTGCAATTACAGTGAGTAGTTTGATTTTTTAAATTGAAGGTTTTAAAATGCGTTTGTTTGACAAGAATTCTTTCAGATGAATCTGTTTTTTATTAGTTGTTCCATTTATGTTTATCAGTTGTCCCATTTTTGTTTCTAATGTTGGTTCATTTGATAAACTTTGTGGTGCCTCTAGTCACTCATTTTTTGTTTTTGTTTATGGTGATTCAGGTATGAAGTCTAGATAACTTCTACAGAGGAGGTAATCATAATGATATCTTCTTTGTTTTTGTTTTGTTCAACTGTGGAACTAGTATGATTTATGATATGATTCCATCCATGATTATTGAGTTTTGTTAATTTTTTGATTTAGGGTTTTTCTGCCACTTAAAATTTGTGTATCTGTGTTATCTGATTTTGGTGTTGACTAGTTTTTGTTGATTTTTTTTACAGGGAAAAGACCCATTAATGTAGGGATTTAAGGGTTTCCCTACTAGGGTGCCAGATTGCAAGGTGGGTTTTTGCTGCTGAAGATATTTGCTTCAGAAATTCGATATCGTCATACTTATTCAGACTCGGTATGGACGCTTCATTCATCTTGCTATTGGTTATTTGTGCTTTGTGGGATTTAGTCTAAATTTAATTTACGGGTTCTTGTGCTTTGTGTTTGCAGTTGATTTACCGACTTGGTTTTGAAATGTTAAAGCTATATTTTTGCAGATAACCCCAGGAGTATTTTACATTGTACTGCCAAAAGCTGGACACAATTGCACCTATAAATCTTACATGCTTCATGTATGTTTATACTATGGGCTCTAAATTAGTTCTTTCTTAGTAAGTTTGGCTTTTGTGGGCTATGCTCATTGTTTCAGTGTGTTTTCTTTTTCTGTGCAACATCAGTGCTCGAATTGATTGGCAACTCAGATATGGCAAAGCTCGAGGATATTGGGAGGAGTGTGCTTGTATGATAGTGCATGTCTGATTGTATGATAGATGGGTCAATGATTACCCAATGAGATTCAGACAAGACGATCAAATTCGTTTTTTTTTTTCCTTTTTTTCTTTTGTCCCTTGACTTTGGATGGACCTCCAAATTCGATTTCGGAACATCGAGGTTTACATGACATCCCGGTGATCTCTTGTTGGACAGGTATATGAATGTCGTTAACCGTCAACCCCAGAAGCAGTTCACACAACGCAGTAGGATTGCAATTAAATGAGCAAGTTCCATGAACTGACAACAAAGTAGGTAGTGGGTTAGTAACCTAGATACATTAGTATTGAATTCTTCTTCAATGTGAGATTTCCACTAGTCATTATTGATCTTCTGTAGACTAGCTACAGTGTCATCATGGATGTTTATGCAATAAAGTTGGGATTATGATGTACAACAACAATTCTTCATTTAATATGTGATATCTGTTTTTAAATCTGTTTGCTACAGTGTGCCCAGCTGAATCCAATAAATTTTCTTCATTAATATTTTAATGTTTGTCCATTGAGGTTTCCAAATAAAATTTGGCAAATAAGATAAACATCTGTCCTAGTCCTACACCTCCCTGGTTTAGCTGTAATCCAGTGTTGAGAAAGCATATTGGGTATGAAAATGCAATTGGGGTTAAAGTTTAGAATGCATCCCGGCTGGCCACCAGTAAAAATTTTGTGCTATTCCAGGTGCCCAAATTTTTTT
>NW_020652487.1:0-1387 GCF_003573695.1 Papaver somniferum | reverse complement strand
TTTTTTTTTTAATTTTAACAATATTGTTGCCTCTGTTTCTTATCTTCCATTATTTGTGTAGGAGGAGATTGTTAAAGAGGTTCGTGGCTCTGGTGAAACTGTAAACATGAAAGGAAAAGGTGTAATTCGCAATAAAAAGACTGCTTCCAAATCTTCTTCCAAAAATCCTTCTAAGAAGCGGAAAGAACCTTCCTATTCTTCTTCAAGTTCTCAGTCTGACAATGATGATGACAGTATTCTTGGTGAATATCCTTCTATTAAATCTGCAATGGATCAAATATCTAGTATTTTTTCTGACTCCATGACAACAGTTGTAGATAATCAATTGGCTCACACATGTAAAACTCTTGCGAAGATAATAGATGCTCCTACTTTGGATGATGATTCTCTTCGCGGAGCTGCCTCAGCTTTGAGCTCGAGTTTCAATATTCGCTTGCTTCTATGGTAATTTCTTATATCTTCGCACTTTCCTTAAAGTTGCATTATGCGAAAATTTCTTACACTTATTTAATAACCTGTTGATGGTGATATTCTTCTAGAGTAATTTAATGCTTATTTAAATAGCTTTGCTGATAACAAGTTGACCTTTTCCTTGGAGGATCTTAAGGAGAAGTATCAAGATCTTAATATTCACCATAAGAGTGCCTTATCTAATAGTAACGATTTTAAACGTTGTTTTTTAGAAATTAAAGAGAAAAATAAAGCTTTGCAAGACAAAATTAACACTCTTATCACTGAGAAGGATCAAATTGCTCTCTTAATGGTACGAAAGCTTTATATAAATTCCAAGAAACTGTTCTTCAAGTTCAAGTGGAACGAGATCGAGCTTTGAGAGAGAAGAACGCACTTGTTGAACAAGAAAACATGATTCGTTCTTGACTTCTCATAGAAAGCGAAGTCGAATTTGATTAGGCTGCGAGAGTCTTACATAATGCTAGGAATGACTTAGCTGTGAATGTTAGCCTTGAGTCTGATCATTCCTCTTTGATTAAAGATATTATTTCCAATAAAGAAGGTATTTCATTATGTATTCTCATTTTTTATTTCTTGATCAATCTTTTGTAAGTGATATTAACCTTCTTACTTTTCTTTTGCAGTGGTTGAAAAAGACCTTCGCAGTCAAATTCAGGAGTTGGAGGCGAAGTTTATTCACGTGTTTCTAAATATCGCAGGCTGAAGAGACAATTTGTTACCACCATTTCAAATAATATCAAAGATGCTATTCGCATTCGTGATGCAACAATTAAAAATATCTGTGCTGAGAATGGCATTCCTCTGTCGAAGTATAAGTTACTGATATTCCTCCTAATGAAGAAACTTTTGATATCTCTGATAGTGAAAAAGAAGATGAAGAATATGAGGAAACTGATGAAGAAGATAATGAATC
>NW_020652486.1:0-374 GCF_003573695.1 Papaver somniferum | reverse complement strand
GATTTTTTAATTGGACACCAAAAACCATGGAAATGATTTTTTATATCCAAAACTCAACCAAATTAATCACAAGTAAACCCATGATTAATTTAATCGGAATACGCAACTAAATCAAACCACAAAAGTGATCAATTTAATCGATTGTGCAAAACATAAGAAAACTCACGGAGCTACGACTAAGATAACCACACGGAGATGACTACCTTAATCGTTCAAATACTCAACATAAGGAAAACCTTACGGAATATATGACTACATCAACCAATAGAACATGATTAGTATAGCCGTTCATATACTCAACACAAGAACTTGTGGAATATATGAAAAACTCAACTAGATTAATTACAAGAGAACCTATAATTAATCTAATTGGA
>NW_020652485.1:0-597 GCF_003573695.1 Papaver somniferum | reverse complement strand
CAGGAAACCTTGGATGAGGATGTGCTATGTCTGTTCATTTTTCTGATTTGGTGAAGTTGTCTGATAATTGTGGCAATTTTATTTGCTTTTGTTGACCCACAGTTGTTTCGACTATTGATATATGATTTGAAAGGTAATTAGCCATTTTGTGATATTTGACGTATGGATGAAGACTTTAAATTTAACACTTTTTGGGAGGTAACCCAATCTCGTGCAACATGGTAATATCTTTCCTTATCTCTTTTGCTTCAAATGGTAACAGTTTCTCCTTGTTCATGCTTTTAATTTTATCTTTAGAACATTGAGGAAAATGTCAGATTTAGGTTTGGGGGTATGGGAGAAACTTTTTAGTTGCAGTATGAATAAATAAACTCCAGAACCTACAAATTTATGCCTATTGAGGATTGCACTAACTAATCTAAGTGGATGGAAGCATTTTGATCGTAGGAGTTGAGGAACCAATCTGATTATATGGAAACATCTAGAAGAGTCTATTCATAAAAGCACAGAGCTCAGGTGTTAGAAATAACATGATAGTTTCACCATATCTCGTTGAGTCCTTTTCACTTCTATTTTTATTTTATTTTGTTTTTAAAC
>NW_020652484.1:0-279 GCF_003573695.1 Papaver somniferum | reverse complement strand
TGCGTCGGAATATGGTGTGCCATAACATGATATGTCCTGAACAAGGTGATATGTGTCAGAACGTGGTCTGCCATAACATAGTGCGTTGGAATATGGTGTGCCATAACATGATATGTCCAGAACAAGGCGTGCTTGAATATGGTGTGACTTGGTGTGTCTTAAGATTGTGCGTCAGAATATGGTTTGCCATAACATGATATGTCCAAAACCAGGTGTTGTGAGTCAGAATGTGGTGTGTCGTAACATAGTGCGTCAGAATATGGTGTGCCATAACATGAT
>NW_020652483.1:0-283 GCF_003573695.1 Papaver somniferum | reverse complement strand
TCAAGATCATGTGGGTCTATAGACCAACATGTCCTGATAATTAGCATGTTTCCAATCAAAATAGACACCTCTTGAGCTAAATTATAGCGTTCGAGTCTTTTCGAGTGTGTATTTTTCGAATATGCATTCGAAACTGCTCTAACGCTATAATTTAGCTAAATTATAGCGTTCGAAAAATACACACTCGAAAAGACTCTAACGCTATAATTTAGCTCAAGAGATGTCTATTTTGATTGAAAACATGCTAATTATCAGGACATGTTGGTCTATAGACCCACATGAT
>NW_020652482.1:0-779 GCF_003573695.1 Papaver somniferum | reverse complement strand
ACGATGGTGGTCGTCGGTCGCGGTGGTGGTTAGCATTAACGATGGTAGCGCGGTGGTGGTGACGGCGGTGGTGGTGGTGGGCGGCGGCGGTGGCGGTGGGCGGTACCGGCGGTGGTATTGCTGTTGAAGCGCAGAAACCAATTATGGTTTCATCTTATTTAAGATGAAACCAAAATCAGTTTCATCGTATTTCAACAATTTATTTCTATCCATGAAGATGTATAATACCTCTTAATAAATTTCTTGCCGGTGATTTCTCACCAAACCAAGATGAAACCAAAATCGGTTTTCATCGTATTTATGATGAAACCAAAATCGGTTTCATCGTATTTATGATGGTGGTCGTTGGTCGCGATGGTGGTTAGCATTAACGATGGTAGCGCGGTGGTGGTGACGGCGGTGGTGGTGGTTGGCGGCGGCGGTGGCGGTGGGCGGTACCGGCGGCGGTATTGCTGTTGAAGCGCAGAAACCAATTATGGTTTCATCTTATTTAACATGAAACCAAAATCGGTTTCATCGTATTTCAACAATGTATTTCTATCCATGAAGATGTATAATACCTCTTAATAAATTTCTTGCCGGTGATTTCTCACGAAACCAAGATGAAACCAAAATCGGTTTTCATCGTATTTATGATGAAACCAAAATCGGTTTCATCGTATTTATGATGAAACCAAAATCGGTTTCATCGTATTTTGGGGAGGTGGTGGTGGTGGGCGGTCGTGGTGCTGGTTTTGGTCGGCGGTGGTCGACAGTGGTGGTGCTGGATGGTAGGGTGG
>NW_020652481.1:0-1460 GCF_003573695.1 Papaver somniferum | reverse complement strand
CCACGTGGTGGACTTGTGATGCTCGAGAGCTAGTCGAGTCTTAAGTGAAACGTAATGTGTTTGCGACTGGGGCAAGGCTTTTTGCTCGCAACGTAACAAGTCTGTAGCGCTCGCTGCTCGGGAAGGCTGGCTGTATTGATTGTTTTGAATACGAGTCTTTGGACAAACATCGGGCGTTGGGCTCGTGGTTGAGAAGAGACTTTATGCTTGCCAAGGTGCAAGTCTTTCATACTCGCGTGCAAGAATAGATTTTATGCTTGCGAAAGCAAAACTTAAGTGCTCACGTGCAAGGTGAGGCTTTGGGTCCTTGCGATATGATGCAAGGCTAAATATTGAAGGGTCTAAGAAATCCTCATCTCGAACTCTCGATCATGTCGCTATCCACGAACCTCGAACCCGATCATGTCGTTGTCCACGAACCTCGAACCCGATCATGTTACTGCTCCAAGTGCACATCCAAGTTTCTAGAACACTGGATTTTTGGTTTCCATGTTGTAGGAAATTGAAAGACGATTCTAACGAGCCAAAAATCACTCAATTCGGACTTAAAACGAAGAAGTTAGTGACGAAATAAGCTTTGAACGAAACGCGCGTTGTTGCATACATGGCAGTGATGACTGTGCAGAATTGCTGACGTGTTATTGCTGATTGGGATGACTTGCTGATGTGGCGTACGAACGGCGCTGACGTAGAAGCTGACACAGCAAAACAGCCAACATACTGTGACGCTGACGTGGCAAAAATTGATGATGTATCGTTGCTGACTGGACTGTGTGCTGATATGGATTATTCTGCTGACGTGTCATTAGAATCTGCTGACATGTCACTGATAACGTGGACTTATTCTGACGTGGCGAGTCCAGTCGACTGGTTGGGCCGTATCGGCCTGGTTCGTTTCGAACCGTACTGAACTGGTTCGATCTGAACCGAACCGGTCTGACACTGAACTTGTTTGTGAACCGGGAGCTGGATCCTTGGCTGGACAGATCTTACGGTCAAGATCTTCTATATATGACGGACATGATTCGCTGGATCTGAAGCTGTACAGGAAGCTGGACTTATAGGGTTGTACAGGATAAGTGCTTTTGTAATGATTTCTGCAACATTTATATCTGTTACTGTGCTGCAAAGCTTCTGCTACTGCCTTCGCAACGGTTTCTGTAACTGTTTGCAACGTTTCTCCAACCTTCTCAACAGTTACGTAAGAACCCTATTTTTTTATTTTTTCTTGCTTATTTTTGTTGGAATCTCGTTCATGATTTTTCCGAGGCTTCTCTCACTAGTAAAACACGATCGTTTTACTCGAATCCCCTTAGTCGGCGCCAATGTTTGTACCCAAAATAAATTCTAGGCACTAAACACGATGATTTGATGATGATCAGGGTTATAAAAACGACCAAAAATAAATAAGAAGACAAGAATTTACGTTGTTCGGAAAGTGTTTCCTACATCCACGGAGG
>NW_020652480.1:0-5988 GCF_003573695.1 Papaver somniferum | reverse complement strand
AAGCTAAGCTCCAACGACATACTACTACATTAATTGAACAGGTTGTCGTGCTATAGTTTGATGATTATTCATTTGTGAATTTGTTTTTCCTATCTTTGATTTCTGATATTGATGGCTCTCAGGCTCATGTGCGACTGTGTATCACGGCCTATGGTGTGGCTCCGTATGTTCTCTTTTACATGTTGGCATTTTTCATTTGTGGCAATGGAATGAACTAGTAAGCAGGATTATTATACTTTCCAAGGTGTTGATTAGAGATAATTGCTACTTAAAAACAGGATGTTGCTGTGAAGGTATTTTCTGCATTCGGTTACTCGGAAGACTTGCTTCGAACCTTCAGACAAGAGGTAGTATTTTCTGTTTAACCCAATCAGTTATATTGCCAGAAGAACTATTGAACAAAATTGACACAGTAGTAACTTCCTTTACTCATGAAGGTTTTACTTATGAAGAAGCTCCGGCATCCAAATGTTATACTGTATATGGGGGCCGTATCTTCACCTCAAAATTTATGTATCATCACTGAGTTCCTCCCACGGTTCATGCTCCACTTTAACCCATTTTATTTTATCTATGTTAAAAGTTTGTGCTTTTTTAACAAGCGTATTTTGATCCATCTTTCATATTTTAATGTGCCAAAAACTTACCTGTTGCAGTGGGAGTTTATTTCAGTTGCTTCGACGTAACCCTCCTGCATTAAATTGGAAACGGCGTGTTCTCATGGCTTTGGACATCGTTAGTAATCATCGATATTCAAACCCCAGACTGTCTGGCCAACTCAAGTGTTAGACACTTACAATTTCTGTAGATAAAAAAAATAGCAGTTTATTTTCTGATTTCTTTTTCCCTTTATTTCAATCCTTATATGTATAGGCACGAGGTATGAATTATCTTCATTGCTACAATCCACTAATCGTTCATCGTGATTTGAAGTCGTCAAATCTGTTGGTTGATAATAACTGGAATCTGAAGGTATGCGTCTGTTAATTAATTGTTCTTCTTTTCTTGAAGAATGCTTAATACATTGACATTTTAATGTAGAGAAATAAACTTTATATTGTCATTGTCTAAATTCCAATATTAGGTTGCGGATTTTGGTCTCTCACGCCTCAAACATGCAACCTTTTTGACAACAGAGAACGGGGAAGGAACGGTAACATTTCAATACACTGGCACGGTAGCAGTACCTTAATTCTTGAACATATCATTAAAGTTTACCCTTGAGATTTTTTGGTTTCCAACAGCCACAATGGATGGCTCCAGAGGTCATACGCAGTGAGCCGGCAGATGTGAAGTAGGTTCAAATTTTATTAGTCATCAATACTCTTAAATAATTTTGGTATAATAACTAATACATGCATGGGAAACTTTCTAGATCTGATGTGTATAGCTTTGGAGTTGTATTGTGGGAGCTTGCTACCCGAAAAGTTCCTTGGGATGGTTTGATCCCAATGCAGGTGATTGCTGCTGTAGGGTTCATGGACCAACAACTTGAGATCCCAGAAGATACCGACCCACAATAGGCATCTCTCATCCAGACTTGCTTGCACAGGTGGATATCCAATTTTGTTTCATAACCACCAAAATGGAGGGAAATTTCATACTGTTCAATTTTCTACTTTGATTAATTCTCATAGTTTTTTGCATTTGACACCTTACAAATTAGTGACTCAAAATGCCGGCCAACATTCGGAGAGCTGCTTGAAAGGTTGAATGTTCTGCGGAGATATTATTTTGCTGAAAAGCCTAAATAAGTTTCTTCTTTGCATGGGGTGTTGGCAAGTGTCAATATGGATGCAACAGATTTCAAAATCAGTGGTTGGTTGACGAGTGTAAATATAAGCTCAAGTATTTGTACTGTAATTTTGAGGACATTCATATGCGTTGTAAACCAATTAAAGCCATAGAAAAGGCTTGAAAAGAGAAACGAAAACTTACTCCTAAGCCGGCCTTGTACGTAGCTATAAAGAGTTTAGTGTTTGTTGAATTAAGTTTTTCCTATAATTAAATGAGTTTAGCTTAGCACTTTGCCATCTTAATAATTAATGACAAGGGAATTTCAGGACGGTTCTGTATTTGTAATTTCTTAGTGGTAACAAAAATCTTGGCAAACCAACATCATCAAATTCAAGCAAATAAAGAAATAACCAAAGTTAACATGACAAGGCATTCTGACGTGCACGGCTCAGCTCCATTAACCGTCCCAACATTTGCTTTTATCAACCTTTCTTCAAACAGTGGAGTTTTGGATCTCCACTAACTCCACTCATACCACTACTTATCCTAATCAGGTACTTTTAAGAAACCTCCTAAACCTATTTAATGTAGACCTTTCAGTAAGTACCGTGTACTAGCTAGCTAGTCTTAATTCATTCATGGGAAAATACCTTCTGCTGTTCAATTGTATCTTGTTAGCCGTTAGCAGCGCTGGCGGACCGCTTTTACTCCGTCTCTACTTCATTCATGGCGGTAAGAGATTATGGTTATCAAGTTGGCTAGAAACTGCAGGGTGGCCGATTTTATTTCTTCCCCTTTCACTTTCTTACTTCCTCAAACGCCGCAGATTCAAAAACGGCCAAGACGAAAAACCAAGTAAATTCTTCATGATCACACCATTTCTCTTCATGGCTAGTGCTTTCATCGGACTCTTAGTTGGCTTGGATGATTACTTGTATACTTATGGGGTTTCTCTTCTGCCCGTCTCAACATCTGCCCTGATAATGTCTACGCATCTGGCCTTTACGGCTGGCTTCGCTCTTTTTATGGTTAAGCAAAAATTCACCTCATACTCGGTAAATGCAGTTATTTTATTAACAGTCGGAGCTATACTTCTGGGTCTTCATTCAAACGGTGATACACCCGTACATGAGTCGAACAGAGATTACTATCTGGGTTTCGTTATGACAATCGGAGCATCTATTATTGGCGGATTATTGCTGCCGTTGGTTGAGTTGATGTACAAGAAATCAAAACAAACCATAACATACAGTTTGGTGATAGAGCTGCAGATTGTGATATCTGTTTTTGCAACTCTTCTCTGCACTGTCGGGATGCTTGTCAACAATGACTTCAAGGTACCAAATCTTCTGAACTTTTCAACCAATTCGTTGCTCGCCTGAACCTTAATTCTCTATGTGAACTTCTTGTTAATTATTGTTTAGCAGATAAATGCTTGATGAAATGAAATCCAGCCTCACATACCTGATGATCTATTATTGTTGAAGTTAAGTCATTTGTGTATGGCAGACCTTATTATGAGACCGGCCGTTAACAATTCAAGATCTTAGATCATCATTCTCATCAAAAATGATTCCTACCAAGTCCCATCCTGACATAGGTCTACCTAGTAAACATCATATTTTGGTCCAATTCATATTATCCTTATCTTTTAAGTATTCCACCAACAATCCCAATTCTTAGTGCTCTAACTTTAATATCCTATTTTAATAAGTAGTGGCAGGCAACCTTTACTTTTTGTAAGTTGGACGCGTAAGTACACGAGAGATACCAACTGCATTTAAAAGCATTCTAGGGCATGTATGCTTACTTGCACATTTGGGTATAACCGTAATATGGAATAGTTTGTTATCTGTTAATTTTGCGCTTGACATCTGACGGGGCTTGACTTACTCCATGACAGATACCAATGCCTGGTGGGGCTCGACTTACCCCGAGTCAGATAGCAATGCCTGGTTTGACGCTTGAGTTGCCAGTTACATCTGCTCAGAATCTTATAATAAGACTCGCCTCATTTATTTCCAATATTTGATGTTTTTAATCTTGAGTCAAAACATTCAAACGAGTGATCAGCAAAAACAAACACCTTTGAGGGATGTTATTTATTTTTTTTTCTCAGCTTGAGGGACGTTATTTTGATTATTTGAGGCCCGCTCTATGTGATCTTGGACACGTTGTAATTGGGTTTCCATCGCCTCGATGCTTTTTAATACAGCCTTGAAATTAAGTTTCTTTTGGTGTGACCAAACATGTGGTGCATACATGCATGCATGCGGCATCATTTTGGATGGAACTAGCATTTGTATGTTTCCTAACATTAGAATCTGGTGTCAGTTGCTGATGTACGGCATTTTAATTAATTTGTTACTTCGTAGGTAATTCAAAGAGAAGGAAAAGAGTACGAGCTCGGAGAGACGAACTATTACGTAGTGCTTGTAGCTAGTTCAATAACTTGGCAGCTGTGCTACTTGGGAACAATAGGAGTTATTTTTTGCTCTACATCTTTACTTGCTGGAGTTATAGGTGCTGTTGTACTACCAGTTATAGAGATCCTAGCAGTCATATTCTATCACGAGAGTTTCAAAGCTGAAAAGGGCATCGCTTTATTCCTCTCGCTCTGGGGTTTCATCTCTTACTTCTACCTTGAAATCAAAGAAAGTACGAAACCAAAGAAGAAGCGGAGTTTGGAGTTAGAACAAGGTGACTTGACTGTTTCTTCGCAGTCAAACTAGAAAATGGATGTCTCTAAATGTTCGGATATATTTTATGTAAGTTTGTAATTAGTGGTCTCATTGTCGAATAGGAGGTGCATTTATGTTATTTTGTGAAGTTGATACTTGATATTATAGGACCCTAAAACATTCAGGGAACATGTTAACAAAGGTCTCACTTTCACAACCCAAGTCTTTTTCATTCTTGGAGAGACTATAGTTTGGTTCGGTGCAGTTTTGTTAGTCGTATAAGATATGTTTTTCCAAACTTCATGCTAGGTCAGGTCTTGCTACGGGGATGTATAACTTTGTTTGGGGTGCAACTAAGCATATATAGACTTGCGAAGCCCACTATTTTTTTTCTTGTTAAATTGGGCCTGGGAGAGTTAGCTGGAGTAGGTGTGTACTTGTACACCCATCCCATGCTTCAAGGTGGCTCCGCCCCTAGAGTTAGGGGTGAGCATGGGCCGGTATGGACCAGTTTTCACCTCATCCGCATCCAATCCAATACACTACGGATTTCAAATTTGACATCCGCATCAAATCCAGATCCAACGGATTTGCATCCAATGAATGCACGGATGGACGGATTGGATGCGGATAATCCAATGAATTTGTTTTAGTTAAAATTCATAGTAAAGAAAATAAAGCGAACACAAATGACTCCTTATAAAACCTACATATCCTATATATGTATACAAATATAAAAATGTCATGTACAACACCCCACGCAAACACCTTAAAAATTCCTAAATGATCCATAGTATTCTCTTGAACTATATAAATGCCCTTAATTTAACGGATATGGATGTCCAACTGATTTTCGAGGTTGTATCCGGGCCCGATCAGTAAATCGTTGGATTTCGAAATTTTCATCCGCATCCAACCCATCAACGAACGTTCCGGGCATCCACCCATAAAAGAACGGTTGGTCCCGGTTAAATCCGCGGATTAGGGGCCAAATGCTCACCCCTACCTAGAGTTCGCACTTTCTTTTTTTGATTCAGAAAGAAAGTTTTATTGATTAACTGGGAAGATTACGACTGATAATATCACTATTCACCCAATTCAGGTTGGAAATCTGCTGGGCACTCAAAGTTGTCACTAATTTTCTTAGCAATTTTATCAGCTACACAATTCTTAAGCCTATTAACTGATTGACACTTAAAGTATTCATGACTCAATAAAAGAAACCTTATGTCAAGGATAATTCCTTGATTCATTCAGTGAACATAAGAAGTTCGTTCATTTATTGATTTAACTAGGACCTCACTATCCGTCTCGCCCCTGGAGTTCGCACTTGATATTTTTTGTTTTCGTTTTTTTTTCCTGGTCAGAAAGATCACACTCTAATTCCGTGTTTTTTTTTCTTTTTTTTTTGCCCTGGTCGGAAAGGTGTCACTTCGAGGTAAATAAACAATTATATTTTTATTTTTTTGAAAGAAAGAGGTAACCCTCTGTTTCATTGATAAGATAAAATTGAATACAACAATGCCAGATACATCAAAAGTGAAATACATGATAAAATACAAATGTATTG
>NW_020652479.1:0-628 GCF_003573695.1 Papaver somniferum | reverse complement strand
GATTACTCCTCATGGAATAATCAATTAATCACATGAAATTCAGTATAAAAGACGTAACACAAGTGTGGTTACAATGCGAAACAATTGATACCTTAAAATATGGTGCACAAACAATTGATCACGTGTTCATTGAGTCGATTCTAATCGAATCGAAATCATCTTGAATTCAATTGTGTCTTGTGTAGTTACATAAGATCTCATAGCAATTGAATGACTCTCTAACTAGTTCGTTTGAGTCAATTGAACTAGTTATGATGGAGAATAATATGGTTAATATGAAAGTGATCATACGGCTAGATACCACATATATGAGTCTTAATTACCTAACTTGATTTGTGATTGAAATTCTTAAGTATAACAGGTTAGAAACAATTGTCAATGCCATGGATTCGGTTTTTATTGTCAAAGAATATTTTTCATACTTTTATGGTAACCATTCTTGGTGTAAATCCCTATGGAAAAGATTATTCTTCCTTCTAAGCATATCAATCTTGTTTATACAAGTGTGTATCTTAGAAAAGATGATCACAATACATGATCTTCATGATTATATATTGTGTATTGTTACCATGAGATATTTCTTTTGTTCTAATAACACGATCTCATAAGAGACTTTCAATAGTTTGTT
>NW_020652478.1:0-628 GCF_003573695.1 Papaver somniferum | reverse complement strand
GATTACTCCTCATGGAATAATCAATTAATCACATGAAATTCAGTATAAAAGACGTAACACAAGTGTGGTTACAATGCGAAACAATTGATACCTTAAAATATGGTGCACAAACAATTGATCACGTGTTCATTGAGTCGATTCTAATCGAATCGAAATCATCTTGAATTCAATTGTGTCTTGTGTAGTTACATAAGATCTCATAGCAATTGAATGACTCTCTAACTAGTTCGTTTGAGTCAATTGAACTAGTTATGATGGAGAATAATATGGTTAATATGAAAGTGATCATACGGCTAGATACAACATATATGAGTCTTAATTACCTAACTTGATTTGTGATTGAAATTCTTAAGTATAACAGGTTAGAAACAATTGTCAATTCCATGGATTCGGTTTTTATTGTCAAAGAATCTTTTTCATACTTTTATGGTAACCATTCTTGGTGTAAATCCCTATGGAAAAGATTATTCTTCCTTCTAAGCATATCAATCTTGTTTATACAAGTGTGTATCTTAGAAAAGATGATCACAATACATGATCTTCATGATTATATATTGTGTATTGTTACCATGAGATATTTCTTTTGTTCTAATAACACGATCTCATAAGAGACTTTCAATAGTTTGTT
>NW_020652477.1:0-262 GCF_003573695.1 Papaver somniferum | reverse complement strand
ATGGCGCGTGTGGCGGCTTGGCCCTAGGTTTGCACGGATTGGCATGCTAGGTCTCAAGCGTCGCTTGGCATGTGCCAACGAAGCGTGTGGTGCAATTATTGTGCAACTCGAATTTGGCACGGTTGCCGTGAAGCGCAATGATTGTGAGGCTTTGGTTTTGGCATAGCTGCCATGATGCGCAGCGATCCTGCGTCTTGGTTTTGGAATGGTTGCCATGATGCGCAGCGATCGTGCGCCTTTGTTTTGGCATGGTTGCCATGAT
>NW_020652476.1:0-325 GCF_003573695.1 Papaver somniferum | reverse complement strand
TTCAAAAACCAAAACTTTTCTCCCATTCAAAAACCAAATTTTACTTGCTCCCATTTTAACAACCAAATTTTTTCTTCTTTAACCCATTGAAACCAAACTTGCTCCCAAAATTTTAAAAAACCAAAAAAATGTCTCCCACCAAAACCAAATTTTTCCCAAAAATCCAAACCCTTTAAAAACCAAATTCTGAGCTTTGTACATTATTTACTTAGCTTTTGAGCCAATCATGTCTAGATTTTGGCCTGCTTCGGGGAGTGGAAACAAAACACTTAGAGAACTTGCTTACGGGCCAAATTCACATTGTGATCCTCCCCCATTCCATGAT
>NW_020652475.1:0-557 GCF_003573695.1 Papaver somniferum | reverse complement strand
CCTTCGTGTTCACCAACACTACTGATGTAGCTTGTTTGTTTGTACTTTGCTATGCATACAGTGGTTTTATATGTATTAAATTTAAGAAATCACAAACATCAAATGGCTTAGTTAACGCATTTGACATGTATTGCGTAAGGGTCCTAATGAAAACTTTATTAGGTGTTTGTAGGGGCGTACATATTGGTGTACCTATGTAATTCCATGTAAAAGTAGGTTTGTGTCCAGTTATCAGTAATTGTAGGGGTGTAAATATTGGTGCACCAGTGTAATTCCCATGAATAAATAGATTTGTGTGTGGTTATAAATGATTGATTTTATGCATATTCTGGAGGGGTGTACGTATTGGTGCATCCGTGTGATTCCCATGAAAAAGTAGGTTTGTGTGTGGTTATGAATAATCAATTTTATGCATGTTTTGTAGGAGTGTGTGTACATACTCACATGATAAAGAAGGTTTGGGCATGATTTGCAAGGATGTACATATTAAAATACTAGTAATATATTTTCCACGAAAAAGTAGATTTGTGTGTGGTTATGAATAATTGGTTTTATGC
>NW_020652474.1:0-1207 GCF_003573695.1 Papaver somniferum | reverse complement strand
GAACACTCTACTCAAAGCATTGTCATGAAAATATTCGATTGTCTTATATGAATGTATAGAGTGACAGAATAGATTCTTTCCCTTTGCACCAACTTCTATGAAGAATGTTTCCTTCTTTTTCATCGTGTTTACTTCGTGATTCTCTGGTGGTGGTGGCAATGGTTGAGATTGTGGGTGCCCTACCAAAAAGTGGTTTAGTTTTTCTTGATATATCATTCTCAAAAATTCTTTTTACATTTCTACAATCATTTGTTGTATGTCCATGAAAATGATGATAAGAACAAAACTCGTGGCTTCTATGGTTTGGAGGTGGTTCCGTTCCCATGTTCCATGGTGTTGGTATATTCTCCATCAAAATTATAGCTTCCCATATTTTCTCCACACTTGCGTTTAGAGGTGGCATCTTGATTTCTTCACATACTACCTTGTGACCTCCTTATCCTCTATTATAGTTTTGTCTTTGACCTCCATAAGTTTCTTGTGGTTGATCGAGTCTTTGAATCTTGTTATTTCCACCACGATTGTAGAAATTTATTTCTCTTTCATACTCCTCTTGATCTCGGCTTCCCATAGCCACCAATTTCTGTTGATTGTTACCCGTCATCTTCTCTTGTTGTACTTGCGAAGTATTCGCTACTGTGTTTATTAGCTTGGGTAATAAGCTTTCATTCGCTGTTTGTGAGCTGGTTTTCGCAACTGGATATGATTTCATTTCATTTTTCCTTTCCTCTAGAGCAATGTATTCTTCTAGAAGTTCTCGCAATTCAGGCATTGTGATCGTATTCTTGACTCTGAAAATCTGGACATACAATAGGTTTGTTGCAAATATAGTATTGATAAATGATAATATAAGATATCTCTCATCTACACGGCCAACCATTTCGCTATACATAGTTCTCCATCTTTTAGTCAGGTGCTTCAAACTTTCGCCAATCCTCTGTTTTAATCCAAACACATCTTCTATACCAGGTCGCGAAGAATTATTACTTATATAAGCCCCTAGGAATGTAGTCTGCAAATGATTGAAGGATGTTATTGTATTCTTTGGTAAACCTTCAAACCATTTTAACGCCTCTCTTGTTAAGCTGGATGCGAAATATTTGCACAATACGTCATCATGATTTTCCCATTGGAACAAGCACCTCACGTAGGATTTAATGTGTTGAATTTCACAAGTTGTTCCATCAAAAATGCTGGTTAATGCGGG
>NW_020652473.1:0-361 GCF_003573695.1 Papaver somniferum | reverse complement strand
CCCCCCCCCCCCCCCCCCCCCCCCCCCCCCCGAGGTAAAGCTGCTTTGGCTGACTATTACCCTCGATTTGTCTTTAAGCCGGAAGAGACGAGGTGTTGTCCAAATCTTTCGTTCCTCCTAACGGTTCCCTCTTCAAGGAGGCCTCTTATTTTTACACAGAATCAGTGTACTTATTGGTTGGGCTGTCAATGGATAAAAATCCGCCGGATATTGGCAATACCGATAAGGTTAAGGGTTATCGGATATCCGGTATCCGATAATATCCGTCGGAATTCAAAAATTCCATATCGATAAGGTTAAGGATAAGCTATCGGATATTATTCCGATAATTTCCGTTATCTACTCATGATACAAAAAAATT
>NW_020652472.1:0-573 GCF_003573695.1 Papaver somniferum | reverse complement strand
AAGTATGAGCTCTGGGCTCATTAAAAGAACTGTGTTTATGATCGAGTCTCTTTTTCCTTCTGAATCTAGAGAGGGATCCCTTTTGATGTGAGAAATTATCATAAAACTTACTGTCATCAAAATACGAGACATAGTTAGAGTTCTTATCAGAAGAATTTTGACTTGAGGAGGATGACAACCTGTCGACAATTCTTTATATATCCTTTAATTATCTCCATCAAGTTATTTCTCATATCATCAATTTTTCTTCTTTCTTCTGGAATTTCGTTCACATTAAGGGAAATGTTATTTCCAGAGGAAACGACATGATCTTTCCTTAGACGATTCTTGTTACCTATACTTTTGTGTATTTTGAACGGAGTTTATCTAGGTGGAAAGGGTAGGAAAGAGAATGTCCGTTTTTTTCTCTTTTTGGCGATTTTGGAAAACCAAATTTTTTCACGTTTAGGGTTTCAAGTTTTACGTTTTTGGATTATCAGAATCAATACGTTGATTCATGATGATTCATTCTTCAGTTAATATTCCTAGTAGCTCAAATCAGAATCATGATAAACCAGTTTCTTTTGCTGAAAA
>NW_020652471.1:0-719 GCF_003573695.1 Papaver somniferum | reverse complement strand
TGATCAATCACACACAGAATGGAGTCTGTTAACAATGGATTATCACAAGATGTCTTTAGATCTACGAACAGTTCTAAAGATCTCGTTGACACTTCGATCTAATTTGAGTGAATCTTATATCAGAAGAGAAGATTCTCAAGAATAAACAAACTAGGTGCAATCAAAGTTAAACAGCCGTTAGTCAATCAAATCAACCGAAAACTAATCAACTGCAATTATCTAGTTTTACACCAATAGTACTCGTACATCTTCTTGATCCTACAGAAGTAGTTAGACGAGCGGTCGTAAAAGATTTCGCCTAAATATGGTACTTTCTTCTCCGGATAGACGGATCCACCAGAAACAACAAAAAGATGAAGTTTGCCCGGCTCTTAGGATAGTTTGATAAAAATGAAAACTTAGGTATTTATAGGCCAAGGATGTTTGGACACCAAGGAATTTCCAAAACCAAATATTCTCAAGATATGCAATAAATGCCAAAATCGGTTTTCATAATTCCTGGAAATGTTTTGTCAAATATTTTCCGAAATCTCTCAATAGAAAATCTCCGTTAGTAAATGCACATTATTAATTTTTATTCTCTAGAGATATGCATTTAATTGATGGTAATTAAAGCATATAAAACTAACAACCTTAATAAAAAGATTCTTAATTTATTTTGGACCAGGATCTCCTTGAGTAACTAAGGAATATCTTTGAACAATAAAAGATAAGAGTTA
>NW_020652470.1:0-670 GCF_003573695.1 Papaver somniferum | reverse complement strand
GATGATCCTTGGATTCAGAAACCCTAATTTGATCAATTGATGATCAATTCATGGTTCGTCAGAATTTCAACCATGGGACGAAGGAAGGAGCGATTACATGGGACCGTGGATCAACCATGTAGTGTCCATATGCTCGCGTGAGCAAATACGAAGAACTCCTGAAGAGTTGACGATTTGTTGGTGGAAGAATGATTAAATGCTGGCATAATCATTTATTCAAAATGCTCGTCTGAGCCTTAGGTGAGAAAACCTAATTAATTATGACGAGGCGAGGGACCGACCATGGAGTCATGAAACCGGCCCTGAGTTGTCCCATGACCGCCTGACGATCACTTCATAAAAATCCAAAGTGTTTGGGAGAGTTTTGGACCTAATACGAGCAATTGTGCAAATTAGGTCAAAACTTGTGAAAATTGATGGGAACGGCTTCCGTGAGCCAAAGAGCCAATCTTGGTCGGTAAAGATAGCGCGCTCGTGTCCCCAAGGCGTCCGCGTCTCAGTCCTGAGAATTTTGATATTTTCTGGCGTGCAATTGAGCATCCATTCGAGAAAATATGCCAAAATTAGGTTTTCGACGAAACTGAGGAAAACACCATGAGATGATGAAAAATAATTATAAAATAAGGAATGAGGAGGCGTGGGACCGCCGTGGTCAAGGCATGGTCGGCCG
>NW_020652469.1:0-787 GCF_003573695.1 Papaver somniferum | reverse complement strand
ATGTTAGAGTTAAAATCGTTTATTTTTGATTAGCAACTTGAACTCTTCATATTGTTTAAAGCGTTTTTTTTATTCTTTGGAACATATTTTTCGTTTGCCAAGTCTATGCCTCCCACCATGGTTGATGTTTGATAGTCGGTGAGCAAAGAGGTGATTATCGGTTGCGGTCTGCTTTTTTTTATTAAAAGAATTATTCTTTGATTGAAAGTTCATTCTAGATCAGACGAAGAGGTCCGAGGAGAACACGAGAAAATTAAGAAGCTAAAGAACGCAAGCGCCACAAGGTAGATTTTTCAAATTTACTGACAACTAGGGATGGCAATTTACCCCATCCAAACCCGATTCGCCCCTATGGGTTTGGGTTTTACCCGTATGAACGCGGAATGGGGCTGGATACGAGGAATTCCTGAAAGTAGTGATGCGGGGATGGGATTCAAGGTCCCCTCCCCATACCCGACCCATACCATAACTTATTATATCTGATTGAGGAACTTTTTTTAGAAGATAGCGAAGAAGATCATGATGAGATGATTAACATGGAGAGATGGTAAGTTATGAGGAACTAAGAAATAAAAGGAACCATAATACTTAATTGTAGATCAATTGTTTCCTTTATTTTTCAGTTTTAGTTGGTTATTATAAACTTAAAATTTTAAAACGCATTTCTTAGGTTAGTATAATTGTTTGAACCATTATGATTATTTTTAAATTATTATTATTTACAAAATTTTAAATATTTATTGTAATGTTATGGTAACTTATGGGAAACCCATTCCCTACGTGGATT
>NW_020652468.1:0-2081 GCF_003573695.1 Papaver somniferum | reverse complement strand
AAAGCCAGGAAAACTACCTAGTTGTGTTGTTACTGGTGGAGCCGTCTATTCGGAGAGGAAAGTACCCTAATTAGGCGAAATCTCTTACGACCACTCGTTTTAAAGACTTCTTCGGGATTGGGAAGCTCTACGAGTACCATTGGTGGGAAACTAGATAATTGCAGTTTATTATTAGAATTTTATTTATTTGATTGATTAACGGTTGTTGAACTTTGATTGCACCTAGTTTGTTTATGCTTGAAAATCTTCTCTTCCGATATAAGATTCACCCAAACTAAATCGAAGTATCGACGGGTATCTTTAGACTGTTTGTAGATCTAAAGACGTCTTGTGATAATCCATTGTTAATGGATTCCGTTCAGTGTGTGATTGATCACAAGAGATTCAAGTTGATTGTGTGCAGATGTTTATTGAAGATCTAAGAAGATTTCTTATTTGATTTCATAATCTTTGGTATTCACAAAACTTTATCGGCTAGGGATCCAACTATAATCAGTTTATCTTTGTGATAACCTTGATTGATACGTTTCTTTGTGATTAAGAGTATTGATTGCATAGTCTAGACAATTACTTTGGTAGTTGTTAATAGATTGATCTAAGAACCTGACAAAGGAATTTATTGGGATAAACGGAAGAGCCTTTTGTCAAACTCATATCACTTGTTTGAAAAGAGTTGTTACCGAACATATTTGTTGTTCCTTTACTGTTTGGAATACGAACCAAAGGAACTGTTCCAAGTACGTGACTTATTGCAAGTTGGAGGCGTAGGGATACAAACAGAACTAGGTGAACTATAGGTTTAGTTGCTTGGTCTAAACTATACGAAGTTGGTTTAGATTTTGTATAGCGGCTTAATCCTGAGAGTATTCAATTCTAGACAAGGTCCCGGGGTTTCTCTGAATTTGCGGTTTCCTCGTTAACAAAATCTTGTTGTGTCTTTTATTTTTTTATTTCCGCAATTATAATTGTTTTTATTATAATTAGAAGTAAAATACATAAACATTAATTCCTAATTACTTGATAGCAATCCTATTGTGTTTGGTTAAGTAATCATACTTCGTTGTTATATTGTCTCGATCTTGTATCCATAGTCAATCACGTAAGTTATCTTGTTGTCGTACTGTCTCGATCTCGTATCCATAGACGATCACACGAAGTGTGAACCGATTCATTGTATTGTATCGACTCAGTCCATAAACAATCACTTTCGAAGAAAGGACTTATAGGTGTAAAAGTTTTAGATTGAGGTATATTTGGGTACCCTCGTATTTTCGCAATCGCGTCCTTACGCCTCTAAATCCCAGCAGGACTCTACGCATTTGATTCCCTTAGATGATCTCACCCACAACTAAGAGTTGTTACGACCCAAAGTCGAAGACTTAATAAACAAATTTGTCTCACACAAAAAAGTCTATTGAATAGATAAATCTGTCTCCCACAGAAATACTTACAAAGTTTTTGTTCCGTATTTTAATAAATCAAGGTGAACAGGAACCAATTGATACACCAGTCTTATATTCCCGAAGAACAGCTTAGTAATATCAATCACCTTACAATAACTTAACTATATGGTAGTAGAACAAGATATTGTGGAATCACAAAGAATAACTTACAATAGCTCTCTTAAAAAGATTTCCAACGATATAAAATTTGTAAAATTGCAAGGTGCGGATTTTTAGATATGTTATATCCGAGTTGCGTTGCCAATTATACCCCTGATGCATAACCCGTCATGCGGATGCATAATCCGTCATGCAAACATTTTTGATAATTTCATACAATTATGGGTGTCACGGAACTAAAAATTAATTGTGGGTCTGATAATGAGAATATTATTTTTTTTGGGTCTGCGCCTAAGTTTACCGCAAAATACCCACAGGAAAAGAGTGTACAATACTCGTGGTTATTTACAAGCCAATCAAAACTCACCATTCTCAATCGAACGAACAAAAACAATATAATGCACGCGGATCACGTACCAATCAACGGTTACAACTCATATTTTTAGCTTTATTTACCAAACAATTTCTCAATCTTAACATGTCTCATCTCAACCAATCAGCTTCAAGAGTTTCTAATCC
>NW_020652467.1:0-783 GCF_003573695.1 Papaver somniferum | reverse complement strand
CGAGAGCTAGTCTAGTCTTAAGTGAAACGTAATGTGCTTGCCGCTGGGGCAAGGCTTTTTGCTCGCGACGTAACAAGGCTGTAGCGCTCGCTGCTCGGGAAGGCTGGCTGTATATTTCTTGTGTTGAGTACGAGTCTTTGGACCAACATCAAGCGTTGGGCTCGTGGTTGAGAAGATACTTTATGCTTTCCAAGGTACAAGTCTTTCATACTCACGTGCAAGACAAGATTTTATGCTTGCGAAAGCAAGACTTAAGTGCTCACGTGCAAGGTGAGGCTTTAGGTGCTTTCTATTTTATGCAAGGCTAAATATTGAAGGGTCTAAGCAATCCTCATATCGAACTCTCGATGATGTCGCTATCCACGAACCTTGAACCCGATCATGTCGTTGTCCACGAACCTCGAACCCGATCATGTTACTGCTCTAAGTCCACATCCAAGTTTCTATTACACTGGATTTTTTGTTTCCATGTTGTAGGGAATTGAAAGACGATTCTAACGAGCCAAAAATCACTTAATTCGGACTTAAAACGAAGAAGTTATTGACGAAACAAGCTTTGAACGAAACGCGCGCTGTTGCATACATGGCAGTGATGACTGTGCAGAATTGCTGACGTGTTACTGTTTATTGGGATGACTTTCTGACGTGGCGTACGAACGGGGCTGACGTGGCAGCTGACGCGGCAAAACAGCCAGCATCCTGTGACGCTGACGTGGAAAAATTTGATGATGTGTCGTTCCTGACTGGACTGTGTGCTGATATGGCACTGCTGGTGTGGATTAT
>NW_020652466.1:0-455 GCF_003573695.1 Papaver somniferum | reverse complement strand
TACCTTATCATCCAACATTCTTGATTTCCTTGGTTCTTCAATATTGTTACACAATGTCATAGTATTATTACACAACATCAAAGTTCAATTGTATCACAACTTTGACAATAATATTACGGTGATATGTATCACTCTCCCTAAGTCAATACTTCATATCACACTGAAAACCATTCCCCCTTACACAATGATCCGTAAACCGTATGTATGTAGTGTGAAATACAAAATAATTCTCCCCCCTTTTGTCAATATAAATTGGCAAAGGTACGAAAACTAGCGGGATCATAATAAAATTCTCAAAGAGATTATTCATGACTAAAAGAGAATATATCAACTTGGTTTCGATGATTTCACATAGTCGAAACTTAATGTATTCATCAAGGAGTTTATAAAGATACAAGATAACTCCTACAATATTCCACAACTACAATCCCCATAGAAGTGGGTCGTGGAAAGAT
>NW_020652465.1:0-608 GCF_003573695.1 Papaver somniferum | reverse complement strand
GTAATTAAGAAGACCAACGCTAGTTTGGTTTCTGAGTAACATTAATTTGTTCTAATAAAAATAAAAATTACCAGCTCATCTTTCCACGTAGTTTGTTTCGTGGTAATATGCATTGTACTCATGTATTTGTATTGATATCAAATGTATTGTTGGAAAGTATGTACCTTTGGTGAGTTTCTTTAACGACATAAATAAAATGTTTCCTTCTGAGGAAAATGAGATGTTTGGCAACAATTATGGTAATGCTATACAGTTCCGAAGATCTTTCGTAGCTTAATTTCGTTATTCAAGTGTGTGGTTGTATTTATCAATCCGGGGGAACATAAAAATTTATACATTATTAACATTAGTTATGAATCCCATTAGTATCAATGTGAACTCCGATGAAGCACGTACGTCTCATCCAATACCTGCAGAAAGTTCCGTGCAAAAGCTGAGAGTCTTGACTCTTGAGACACTTAAAAAGCTGTTTTGAAAGGAAAATTAACATGTCTCTTCAACCTTACTCTTCACTCCTGCGTATTTTTTCTTCGCCTTATATGGCGACTCTCTCTTCATCTTAGGATGATTTTTTCTTCGTTTCCAAGCGATCTTTCTCTTCATATCCT
>NW_020652464.1:0-675 GCF_003573695.1 Papaver somniferum | reverse complement strand
CCTTCGCACCAAACGTTGTCCCTTGGCCAAACGCATCTCACTATGCAAAGAAGATTTTTATGAAGCTTCATCTCGAGAAATGGAGCATCTTTTAGCATGCGCCATGCTAAAAACACGGGGTGTTACACTCTTCACCCCTTCAAAGAATTTCGTCTCCGAAATTCAAAAACAAAACTATTTTGGACAATCTCTTCGGTTTGGATTTCCTGAGCAAAAGTCCCATACCAGATGCTCAGAAATCATAGGTTTCTTCAAGTCGTCATGAACAAAAATTTAAACCTTCTGAGCACATGTCCTATACCACCTTCCCAGGCATCCAAAAGTGTCCACAATAATACCAAGAATCGCAATTGGCTAGTGCCAAGAGGATATCTCGACCAGGTATCCTGAATGGCGTCCCATACAACCACCCAAGAATCCCTAAAGTTCACAAGGTTGAAGATTTCATCGTTATGACAAGATTTTAGCACAGTACTGTGTGAAACAGCTTTCAGTTTCCCACCGTCCCTGACGGTCATCCATGTTGCCACTCGCAAGTGGGATGCTAGCCGGGCCTGACAACGCACACCATTGGCCAGTTTCCAATGTGTGGGGATGATCAGTCCCATTTTATATCCACCGTCCCAGACGGTCTACTAGATATCCACTCGTAAGTTGTATGCCACTTAGGCCAGG
>NW_020652463.1:0-325 GCF_003573695.1 Papaver somniferum | reverse complement strand
GATTGCGAGGATGTTTGCCATATCACTTGGCATTGCAAGCTTGCTAAAAGGATTTGGAAGTGGGCAGCGGATATTTTTAAGCTTCAACCAAATGAGGATCTTGTGGCTTCTTACAAGGTGGCAAAGGGACGGAGTAGAATGATAAAAGACCTTTGGCTTGTTGCTAACCTGGCAATAGTCACGGAGTTATGGAGGTTGCGTAACAAAGCTTATTTTGAGAATATGCGGGTCCGTTGGATGGAATTTAAAGGAAGAGTTCATCAGGTAATTCGTGATAACTCTATTAGAATGAAGGGCCATATGCATAATACTTTGGATGATTTGC
>NW_020652462.1:0-1253 GCF_003573695.1 Papaver somniferum | reverse complement strand
GAAACTGTGTCTTGAGGGGATCTCTAGAGTGAATGTTAGACAAGAAATTAGGAGAGAGAAAGATTATTTGGACAGCAAGTAAGGTCTTTGTAATATTTTGTATTCAATCTCAAGATCTTAATAAATAAACGAATGATCTTCATTATGATTACTTAAAGAATTACATAACATTGAATGGATGTGGTTGTAGGATTTCCTGCAACTACATTTGGCGCTAGAAACAGCTTGGAGTGATATATCATGTTGGTGAATCTATTTAAAAATTAATTTTCCAGAATTAAAAAACTTAGAACTTTTATTTCAACATTTGATATTTTCATCATCACATCTTTTCAATCCTTTTCAAAATAGTTTTTAATTTGTTAATACAAGAAAGTGGAAATGGTGAGAATCAGATCTACTGTTGTGCAAGCAGTAGCAGCCAGAAGAAGTAAAAGAATTGCCGAATGAAAAATAGGTGAAATTCATGAGAAATTAGAGGAAGGAGAAAGAGCAAATCAAAGAAATGATGTTCCGAACAGACTACAACGTACGCAAGAACAGAAAAATGATATTGATTATGATAGAGTTAGTATCCATACTGCACATACGAATTCTACGAAGATGAAATACAGAGAAATGCAGATGCAGGAAGGATTGAAGGAAATGAAGAAACTATGACACTTGAAGAACTTAGACAAAGATTGATTGCAGAGAGACAAAGAGAAAATGAAGAGCGTGCGAATTTGATAATACAAAATGATGATTTAAGAGAAGAGAATCTAAGATTGCACGAACAGAGATCAAGAAGCGCTACGCGATCAAGATCGAGAACCAGCAGAAGTTCATCAATAAAAAGTCGATCTAATCGAAGAGATGTCAGGCGAGAGCAAACACTAGATAATATTGATGAGAAATTGCAAGTAGATGATAATCTACAAGACCAATGCGACGAGAGACGCACAGTAAATGACCGATACGAGCAACCACGTGAGCGCCGTCGTAGAAAATAAGATCAAAGAAACAATAGATTTCAAGATATAGCCGAACGTCAACAAGGGAGAATTCTATTACATGGTAGACAAATATTGAGGGATGAATATGCACGCTAACAAGAAGAAGAGAGAAACAATTTTGTTCGCGAACGTGCTAGATCTGAACGAGATAGGCATAGAAGAAGAAGAGAAGAAACTGAAGAAAGAGAGATTGAAGAGGCCATACGTCAGAATAATCATGAGAATAGATTAAGGAAAGCCAGATTAAAAATACCTATG
>NW_020652461.1:0-752 GCF_003573695.1 Papaver somniferum | reverse complement strand
TATTTTCCTGCTTCGAAAGCGGCATCCGTTCGTAAGGAGATTAGTGGCATTCTACAGATGTCTGGGGAGTCTCTATATGAATACTGGGAGAGGTATAAGAAGTTGTTGGCAAGATTCCCACACCATAATATATCCTCAATACTTATCATTCAATACTTCTACGAAGGATTACTTCCAGAACAGAGGAATTTGATTGATGCAGCTGCCGGTGGTTCACTTACTGAGAAGACAATCTCGCATGCAAACAGTTTGATTGAGAGTATGGCTTCCAATGCTCAACAATTCTACACCAGAAACAACTCTAATATCAGAAGAGTTAGCGAGATAGGAGAGTCTGCACATTCAGAGCAACGGATGAACAACATAGAGAAGGTAGTACAACGAATGGCGGCATATTATTCCTACTTATGAAGAAGAGTCTAAACAGGTGAATGCTATGTCCCCTAATCAGAGGCCAAAGTATGATCCCTACTCTAATACTTATAATCCAGGTTGGAAAGATCATCCAAATTTTAGTTATGCAAATAAGCAAGCTGCAACTCCTAATCCGTATGGGCGACAAAATGGTTTTCAACAACCACATTTCCGACCACAACCTCCACCTCAACAGCAAACTCAGAATTCTAGTTTAGAGGAGATGATGAAAATGATGATGCAAAAGCAAGATGCAAATGCTCAGCGTCAAGATACAATTCTGCAGAAGCAAGATATGTCTATAAAGGACTTGCAAACTCAAATTGGACAATTGGCTA
>NW_020652460.1:0-482 GCF_003573695.1 Papaver somniferum | reverse complement strand
AGAATGGGTGCGGACAAGTCTCTTGAGACATGCTTTAAGAGTTTGAACACTAAAGTGACCTCAGTGAACAATAAGAGCACCACCAGAGATTAATTTATATTCTCTAATACTTAATCTAATAAAATAGACATCAATTTTTGATTTCTTTCAATAATTGTATCGGTCTATTATGAATAAAACTAGCGTGAATAATTATTTGATTTATAATTTTTCTTGTGATAGTTTTCGGTTTACATAGGCTATGCTTGAATGCTTTTATCTTATTGCTATGTATGTTTATGGGATGTTTGATTTCGGTTTTACTACCTTAATATTCAATCTCATATGTTCTGAACCCTTGGGTTTGGGTGACTTTTTGATTTAGCAGGATTAAGTTCTAGCCCATGTTGGTAGGCTTTATCAAACAATCACGAGGGATTCTGGTAGAAACAATATGTGAAAAAGCCACAATATGTTGAATCGGTTTTGGTTTAGCATAAAAG
>NW_020652459.1:0-989 GCF_003573695.1 Papaver somniferum | reverse complement strand
CGAATGCAAGCTTATTACCCAAGCTAATAAACACAATAGAGAATACTTCGCAAGTACAACAAGAGAAGGTGACAGGTAACAATCAACAGAAACTGGTGGCTATGGGAAGCCGAGATCAAGAGGAGTATGAAGGAGAAAGAAATTTCTACAATCGTAGTGGAGATAACAAGATTTAAAGACTCGATCAACCACAAGAAACTTATGGAGGTTAAAGACAAAACTATAATAGGGGACAAAGAGGTCACAAGGTAGTATGGGAAGAAATCAAGATGCCACCTCTAAATGCAAGTGTGGAGAAAATATGGGAAGCTATAATTTTAATGGAGAATATACTAACACCATGGAACATGGGAACGGAACCACCTCCAAACCACAGAAGTCATGAGTTTTGTTCTTATCATCATTTTCATGGACATACAACAAATGATTGCAGAAATGTAAAAAGAATTATTCTGAGAATGATAGATCAAGGAAAACTAAACCACTTTTTGGTAGGACACCCACAATCTCAACCATTGCCACCACCACCAGATCATCACAAAGTAAACACGATGAAAAAGAAGGAAACATTCTTCATAGAAGTTGGTGCAAAAGCAAAGAATCTATTATGTCACTCTATCGTACATTCATACAAGACAATTGAAGATTTTCATGACAATATTTTAAGTAGAGTGTTCGCAAGAGATAATGATGGAAGAGAAGTTATGAACATTGCGAAAAACTCGCCACTAGAGGAATGGCAGAAATAAATCATTTCTTTTACCGCAGAAGAAGTCCCCGAAGGTGAAGAGGTACATGATAATCCATTGGTAGTAAAATTAGAAATTAATACAAAACTGAAAGAAGATGAGGATGATGAAGCTGAAGATTCATGGCAATTAATAAAATTCTAATCGATACTGGAAGCTCCGTGAACATCTTATTTTATCATACTTATAAAAACTATGGGAGGAAGAGATGATGATCTTATACCATCAACATATAAGATA
>NW_020652458.1:0-817 GCF_003573695.1 Papaver somniferum | reverse complement strand
TTGTCTTAGGGAATATCGTATCTTCTAAGGGTATAGAGGTAGATAAATCCAAAGTTGACCTTATCAAGACTTTACAGGTCCCAAAAACCGTAAGAGATATTAGGTCATTCTTAGGGCATGCAAGTTTTTATCGTCGATTCATTAAGGATTTTAGCTTGATTTCTAGACCTCTTTGCAATTTACTTGCAAAAGATGTTAAGTTTGTCTTTCATGATGCTTGTTTAGAGGCTTTTGAGAAGCTTAAGACTTTATTCACTACCTCGCCCATAGTCCAGGAACCCAACTGAAACTTGCCCTTTGAGATCATGTGTGATGCTTCAGATTATGCTATTGGTGTTGTGCTAGGTCAGCGAGAAAACAAATTACTTCATGCGATTTAATATGCTAGCAAAACTATGAATGATGCCCAGTTGAACTATACCACTACCGAGAAGGAACTGTTAGTTATTGTGTTTTCCTTAGACAAGTTTAGACCCTATCTCTTAGGTTCTAAGATCGTCATATATACTGATCATGCTGCTTTGAAATATCATTTGTCTAAGAAGGAAAAGAAACCTAGATTGATTAGGTGGATACTTTTGTTGCAAGAGTTTTCTCCAGACATTAGAGACAAAAAGGGTGCCGAAAATGTAGTAGCAGACCACTTGTCTATGCTAGTTGTTGATTCCCCTGATGATTCCCTTCCTATAAGGGATAGTTTTCCTGATGGAAAACTTTTCTTTGTTACCCAAGCACCTTGGTATGCGAATATAGTGAATTATCTTGTTACTGGTCGAATGCCCCAACATTGGGGTAAACAAGATCGTTCTAGGTTTTT
>NW_020652457.1:0-525 GCF_003573695.1 Papaver somniferum | reverse complement strand
AGGAAAAGTAAAAGTTAAAGGTTCACACCTTCCTCATATTGATGACATGATACCTGACCTTGATCGTGGTAGAATTTGGGGTGCAACTTCTTTTGATCCGGGGCATCTATTTGGCTACAAGGACTCTTGGGCTCGTACTATCTATCAAACCTATGTAAGAATTTTTATCTCGTGCATATGTATTATTTTGTATTTTTATAGAACCTATTAATCGTATTATCTCCTAATTATAGGATCATAAGAAGGCTGTGCGTGTTTGCCGAAACCAAGCCGCGTCTCATTGGGATTTGTCTAAGGAATGTGAAGAGGTCCAAACATTAGTAAAGGATTCTGGTATATATCCTTTGGTTGAAAATTATGTGAAGCCAGATATTGTGACAGTCAATTGCTTCGTCGAAAGGTATCATGGTGAAAAGATACCATGCACTTCCCGTTTGGCGAGATGACTTTGATCCCTGATGATGCTCAGAACATTCTAGCTTGAGTGTTACCGGCAAATCAATTGCAGAAGGAGATCATTTTCCG
>NW_020652456.1:0-984 GCF_003573695.1 Papaver somniferum | reverse complement strand
TACATGCCTTACGTGTACATTCATTACCCATTTGAGAATGTATATTTCTTTAAGAATAACTTCGCTGGACATTTTGTTCCTGAAGGGCTAGATCAAACCCGTGGATGGTTGGTTTCTCATGTCCAAATATCTTCTCTTAACAGTCAACTTATTTCTTCTTCCTCGTTCCCATTTCAAGCGTTCTACCTTAGATGAATAAAAAAGAAATCTTGTGACATACTGTGTTGCTTGTGTTCCTTGTTTATCTGATTGTACTGCAAAATGTTAAGGAATTATACTTTCTTTAACGTTAATTTATCTATAATTTGGATACTATGATATTCTTGTCTTTCCACCTATTTGCAGGTTTTATACTCTTTTGGTTTTGTCTACAACATTATTTGACAAACCAGCATTTAGGAATCTCATTTGCAATGGTCTTGTCTTGGCTGTGGATGAGAAGAAAATGAGTGAGAGGCTTAAAAATTATCCTCCACCAACAGATATCATAGATGATTAGTGATAGACGCATTTTTGTGTCTAACTTGTCCTCAATGTACGTATTATTGGAATTCTATTTTTGTACTAATATTGTGTTTTTATGTATTTTTAGGAAATAAACATTTTTGGAAAATTTGGCTCGAAAAGTTGCCTGGGGCACCCTTGAAGGACAATTGTTATTAGGACTCTCACTATCGGTTAAGGGGCACCTTAGTGGACATCTGCTGTTCGCACCCCAGTTCAGGATAGGGGGACACCCTTTCTTCTTCGTTTGAAAACTGTTTTTTGGCGGGAAATGAAATTCTCAACTGGCAGAAGTTTAATCACAAAAATGAAGGGGTTACGGGTCGATTCAATGGCTGAAATTTGATAGAGAGATGTGATATAGGTTAAGGAACACATTTTGGGCAGTGGGTTCGATCGGAATTGGCTGGAAAACGCGTGATGATTCACACACCCAAAACAGAGCACGTGTACTGTAACACGAGCAAAATTGAAGTTCTT
>NW_020652455.1:0-1165 GCF_003573695.1 Papaver somniferum | reverse complement strand
AAAACCATGACTTCTAATTGGTCACAAGTATCCAAAGAGCTATGAGGACATACATATTCTCAACCTATCTCCAAGTAACTAGAATGCCAGAGAAATTAAAGGTGTTAGCTCTAAAGCTGACTGAAGAAAAGGGGAGACACATCCGCACGACTGCTAGATAAAGAGATATCCGCTACACAGCTAGATAAACATTGTAAGATGCGTCCGCTGCTTTACAGCTGGATAAGATTAGGAGAGAGATAAAGATGAGAGGGACATCTGCTACACAGCTGGACTAATTACGTGTGATGAGTTAAATCAGTGCTAGAAATATCTTGTGCCAGATTGAAAGCAGACTAACAAAGCAACCAAAATGCATCTTTCTTCGACTCTCTCACAGTGCTCAGTAGAAACAACGCCTTCTTCGGTCTTCAACCGTTGATGATAAACTCTCGAACCTCATAGAACCTTGACAATTAACTATTCTCTTCGATTTCTTGCTTGACTTATAAATTTCTTCTTCCCTATGGCCTTATTGAATCAAAAAGAACGTAATGATGTTTCATTTTATTTTATTTTTTTCATTTTTTTTTTCATTCATTTTTTTCATTCATTTTTTTTTTTTTTCTGAAAACAAAAAATTACAAGACAAAAATTTACATGGCCATGAGAGAAGGACTTTCAAAACTTGGATCTTCACAACTTTTGATGTCTTGGTATCATGAACTTCAACAACTTATATCTTGTAACTTCTTGTAACTAAGTCTTCAACTTTGATTTTTGAATTATTCTTTTCTATTGTTGCTTCTAAACCTTAAACGTCTTCAACTTTTTCATAAATTTTGATGTCACTCCGCTTGTTGATGATGATAAGTTTCTACTGAGAGAGAGTCGTAATCCAGTAACTAAGACTACATTGTGAGGTTGCTCTGTCTTTCTGGCATTTCCTTCTGACCTACTTGCCTTTCCATCATGGATGGTTAGGTCCATCACGGTTACCCTCTAAAAGGAACAAGTTCTCTCCTGAATTTCAAGGATCTCAATGTCTTTTTCTCTAATGTCTCAATAGGTTGTTATCTCTAGCATTCCAATTTCTATCTTTTCGGTGAGAAACAGTATGTAAACTTAGCTAACCGGGTACTATGTGACGCTAGAAGTTTCAAAAATGCGACTAAAATGTTTCTCC
>NW_020652454.1:0-770 GCF_003573695.1 Papaver somniferum | reverse complement strand
GAAGAACATGTCTATACTGAAAATGTTATGGAACCTTTGGGTTCAAATACATTAGGCTTCTCTGCCCCGACCTTAATGCATGATATTTCTTCTAGTATTCCATGTGATGTTTCCCCTGATGTGCCGATACACGAGAATAAATCTGTTGATGATGTTGATAATTCTGATTGTAATCTTGCTAAACTGATTGATGATTGTGAGCATGATGTGACATGTGTAGATGAGTTAGAAGATTTTGATTTGATTGATAATGATATGCCTATTCTTCTACCTAAGTCACAATCTGATGGCCTTCCACCCAACCTAGAATTGGTTTGTAACAAAAATTTTAAACCAACTTTTCTGAAAATTCCTAATCTAGGATTGGAACTGTGTGCTTCCCAAGTCCTCTTGGACTATTTTTCTTCAAAATATAACACTTTTAAAGAGCCACAGTTGGAAATTGCATGTTTGCCCATCCCGAAAACAGTCCATTATGAGTTAGACCTTTTGAATCCTGAACCCTTAAAATTGTTAGATTTTGTGCTTAAAAGTAAACCTGTTGAACAATTTAGGTTCAGGGGTGATTCATTCGGTTTTTCACTCTCATTCCCATTTAAGTCCAATTTTAGTGTTTTAAAACTTTCTCTGTCTCTACACTTTTTCTTTTGGGTTGATCCTCAACTCTTTAGATTGTTAGTGTATGGTGAATTTTTTGTATATAATCCAGTAGATAAAATTTTAAAAACCCTTTTGTTCTTTTTGTATATATTTTGCTAATCCAATATGAT
>NW_020652453.1:0-985 GCF_003573695.1 Papaver somniferum | reverse complement strand
GTTTTTTGTTTTTTGTGAATTGTTATGAATTTTTTGTTTGATACTGAGAAGAGGATGAAGAAACAATGTTGTTTCAGAAGAACAACTTCAAATTGATGATGTAGACATGCTGTTTTTTGTTACAGTAAGTTACACATATATTTCATGTTGTATATTTAGCATGTGTAACTTGAAGTTACACATACATATCCTGTTGCATGTGTATTTGTAAAAAATTGTAGCATTTGTATCTTTAAGACACATTGTATCTATTGCTTTCCGCATATGATATATTTCTCCTATTGAATACGTTGATGGCTTATTTTATGTTTAGCTTGCTTCATCGGATATATTTTTCACGAGGGGGAAACGCCCCTGAGTGAATTGCGTTCGTATGATTTTTGATATTTTTATTGTATGTTTTTCAGGTTGTCATGGCTGTTGTGAGTTGCATGGAACATGGGACATGGAAACTTCCAATATTGGTTTGTCTTGGTTTGGTATCTACTAGTTACACATGCTTTCTAAAATTTCCAAAAACAATTTGATGAAATTGTGCTTCTATAAGCATGTGTATCTACTAGTTACACATGCTTTCTAGAATGTGTATCTTCTAGTTACACATGTTTTTAGGATGTTTCAAATTTCAGTAACAATCTTGCTCAAACAGATAAGCTACATGTTCTGTGATTCTCATTACCTTAAAGTTAATCTACATTTTTGTACCTTCGCAAAAGATAATTTAATTCAATATAATCTTATAATGCTTGTCCATGAATGTAAGTTTCTGAGTTTCAATTGCTAAGACATGAATCAAAGTATATCTTTAGTGTTTCTGTTTTCAATTGCTAGGACAGTATTGACCAAATGAAGTTTCAGAAAAATAAGGTTCTTAATGACTCTATACATTGTTTACGTGTATGTATGGATTGCAGGGAGTGGTGGAGTTGATATTGATACCACAAAAGTGGTTAAGCAGATGAGGATGGTGTTGTCGAGTGAGCTT
>NW_020652452.1:0-3343 GCF_003573695.1 Papaver somniferum | reverse complement strand
GCCTCTATACTAGCAGAGCAAGCTGTCTAGGAGCATTAATTATCCCGATATGAGCTTGTCGGTAAGTCATATCCTTTATATAGTCAGGGTAAACTCGTTGTTTGTTCCTGAAGACGTTATCGCTCTATACTAGCAGAGCAAGCTGTCTAGGAGCCGTCCATCTCGTGATACTATATAGAAATAATCATTGAAAGTGTTCAGTATTCATGAGATATGTCGTTGTCCAGTCGTGAGCCTACATATCTACATGTACTCTGAGAGAAAGTACTCTCCGTTGAGAATTCGATGAGAGACCCGTGTCTCAATACTCACGTCTTATTGCTGGATCAGATCTTCATATAATTATAAGTTTACGATTTTAGCCCTTGTCGAAAATCCACCATCTACACATGGATAACAGAAGAAGAGTTGAAACGGCGTCACCCACAAGTATATGTTGCAGCCGCCGCAGCAATCTCGTCAGAGCCGAGTTTTTTTCAAGCTGGGGTGGTTGATGCAGGGGAATAATATGTCTCTGCAGAGTTTTTTATTTTAGGATACTTTTGCTAGTTTGTCTCTTAAGAAAGGGAATCTCTGTCCGAGTATTAGTTTTCCTTATTTAGGTTTCTTTCTAGTACTTTCTTTCTAGTATAAATAGGTTGCTATATCGTCCAAAGAGGGCATACTTTTATATACTTTTACTACGTTTTATAATCTATTGATTATATCAGAGAATCAGGTTTTATCCCTAAACTCAATTTATCCGCGTTCTTATTGATTCAACCTAGGGTTCTAATCGTTTATCGTTGTTCAATTACCTTAGTTTATTGTTATGATCTCTAGATGTGCATTACAGTTCATGTGATTCCAAGTCTATACCAAATGATACACAATCCATGTAAGATGTTACTCGGCGATTTTCACATGATCATCTTTTGACTTTCGTCAAGAATATAAGATGAACTTGGTTGAAGCAAAAGCTTACCAACACATATTTCGAGAAATATGTAAGCGAGATAAACTCAGCTTGAAATCTCAAATGTGTATAATCGACAACAATATAGTAATACGACTTTTGTCTCAATATAGGAGATAGAGTAGAAATATATTTTCCAAGTGATAGATGAGCTTTAGTCTCCACATACCTTTTGTTGATGAAATTACACAAGCTCTTCTTAGTAGTTCTTCGTCTTCAATTGATAAACGCCGTGAAGTCAAAGGCTCAACTAAACAATCTATCCTAGTCCGAGACATCATTATAAGCAGACTAGAAATCAAGACTTATAGTTTTGATCACTAACATTGACAAACAAGCTTGAGATAGCAACGCTTGCGAGTTCGACCGAGCAGTGCTCTAACAACGAGCATACAAATTTTTCCGACACTTGAAGAAGCTTATTATTAATAGGAAAACAAAATAACAACAAAAGCGTGGAATAGTGGTCTAGTAAATCCTGAAGTCAAGGGTTCAACTTCGACCATTCCTGTTTGTAATTTTTCTTTATTTAAATTTTTTGTATAATGCACCTGGGAATACCACACCTGGACAGATGTGGGACTCATATGGTTTTTGCAGATGTCACTGTGGTACAGTGGTAAAGTCGTTGGATGATGATACCAGCGACCTGAGATCGAAACTCGTCAGTATCGGGGGTGAGGTTGGGGGTGGGGGATTTTTCCTTTTTTCTTTTCCTAGCTACATGTGCTTGTAGGTAGTAAACCTATTTCGGGTTTAAACTTTAATATAACCTTTGGCATTTGACCCAATTTTATTTTTATTTTAAAATAGGAAAACATAATGCTGCAGTTTTTTTAGACCCAGTTTGTGCCAAGGTAGTCAATATTGGTTGTACAGGCCGATATTAGAGGTTTTTATCGGGTATTGGAAAATACCTATATGATATTGAAAATATCGGCGATACAAAGACGGAGCGATAATTATCGGTTGTACATGCCGATATAGACGATATATCGGTTTTACTTATACACTGATAATATCGTTTTTCATCAATATGCATTTAGTTTTTACAAACAAATACAACGTCAATTGGAGAAGGTAAAAAGTCTTAATATATTTACGATATAAAATCAATGACTATATGGTAGAATATAAGATGAAAACAATATTTCGATTGCAAGGAAGGGAAATGTAAAATATAAAAGTGAAGGATAATATGAAAGATTTACCGGCATAATGGGACAACAATCACAACTCTAGATGGTAAACCACCTTATATTTTGAAAATTCGAAATATATTATGATTCTTATTATTTTTTACTATGGTTTTATAAATATTTGAGATTCTAGTTGTAATGATGTATCACCGATAAAAACTGATATTATCTTTTGTATAGGTGTATCGGACCCGGCCGATACGAGACCGATACACGATATTAACTACCTTGGTTTGTGCACAATCCCTTAAATCCCTTCCAGCCCCAATAATCGGAATTGCATGACGTACCTAATGTTTAAGATAGTGTTTATGAAAAATTTAAGCAGCTCATAAATTTGGAAATCACAAAAACAGTGTTAAGACGCAAACAACATAGTACACATAGCATATGTTCAAATTCTCCTCAGAGATGAGTCATTTTTTTAAAAAAAAAAACTGATAGTAATAACATGAGGGGGAAATAAATGCTAATCTTCCCAGACTTCAACTTATCCCCGATTTTTCCTTCCTGATGATACTGGCACATTTTCCTTGTTGCTTTTGTTTACGGGCTTCTTGGGAGCTTCAGTGCTCTTTTCTTGTTTGCAACCACATTTCTTTTCATTCTTGCAATGAGCCAATCTCTCTGCAACGATAGGCCTTACATCATCTGAAACAGCTAACCTCTCTAAGAAAGGGAGTAGTACAAGAAGTTCTTTATCTTGCTGGTCAAAATACCAGCTTTGAATCTTAATACCGTTGTCTTTTTGTAAGCGAAAATTATCTGAACAATTATCAACCAATACAGCTTTAGCAAGATCGACCCCAAGTCTGCGTAGATCCTTGACATAGATGCCATGATAATATGAACCTGAATTGCAATAATAACGTCTAATAATCAGCTTGGCTTGAGGGTCAAGAAAATCGAGTACTTGATCTGCATACTCTTGGTCACTTGCAGTGACGATGACCACATTAAACAACTCATACACCCTTTCTAAGAACTTGTGAACATACGGCCTCAAATAGACATAATAAGTGTTGGTTAAACTTCAACATAGAAGTCACTAACAAGCTGATTAGGATAAGATTAGGAAATTGATGTAATCCTAAGGGAATTAGAAGTCATCTAGTTCTAAGAAAAGGAAAGACATGTAATAAGGTAATAGGAGTAGGAAAAGGAATTCATAGTTCTATATATATATGAT
>NW_020652451.1:0-744 GCF_003573695.1 Papaver somniferum | reverse complement strand
TCCAACCATTTAAACCTATTAATTGTTGAACTTTGTAAAACAAGAGTTTCCTCTTGGAAGCGCAAAACTCTCACAAGGGATGGTAAGCTAACTCTTATCAAAAGCGTGCTTCAAAGTATTCTGATTTATTATTTCTCCTTATTCATGGCTCCCTCAAAAGTAATTAAAGATATTGAAAAACTTATTCGAAATTTCTTGTGGGATGAATCTAATGAAACTAGGAAGCATCATTGGGTAGGTTTGAAAAATGTTAGTAAACCTATTAAAGTTGGTGGTCTTGGTATTAAAAGCCTAAATCTCTTAAATCGCTCCCTACTTCAAAAATGGTGGTGGAGACTTGGAAATGAACCTCATGCTCTATGGTCAAGAGTGGTTAAGGACAAGCATGGTGTGACTGATTTAGGGTGGAGAACTCGTATGCCTAGGGGTAGTCATGGTGTCAGTCTTTGGAAGAATATTTACTCAACAGCAGAGGATTTCTTCAAACTCTGTCAATTCAAAATAAGTAAATGTGATAGAGTCCGTCCGTGGGAAGATAAATGGTGCGTTTAGGGACCTGTTTATGATCTCTGTCCTGGCTTATACAACCTTTATAGCACTAAGAATATGTCTATTCTTGAGACTCACCTTCGTGGGATTGATAGTTTGAATTGGGATTTAGGTTTGATCCATAGAAGACGCTTATATGATACACAGATCTCTGAGTAGTCTGTTGTTCCTCCGTTACTTGATTCTATTGTTTTA
>NW_020652450.1:0-507 GCF_003573695.1 Papaver somniferum | reverse complement strand
CTTCCATAACGTATAACTTAATTAATTTTCGAATCATAATCTCAACTATCAAAGGAACCAAGGTTTAAAATTATGCAATTGTCATATGCATGTGTAGAAAATAAAATAATATAAAATAAAAGAGAGAATAAAGAAAAAAGCTTACAATCTATATGTGGTTAGCAAGATCCTTAGTATAATCTTTTATCCTCAGGTTGATTAACCTTGAGTTTGGTGCTAGCGAACCATGAAATAAAATGCACTAACAATGGAAAAGCTAGCTCAACACTAGATACGAGGGACTCAGTTCATACATATTCCAAACTCACAAGGTTCTGAAATAAGTCAATAACCTCATACACTTATATATAAACTAGCAAGTCCGTAGTACAACCAGTCTTTATGAGCGCATAAAGTTAGGTAAATCAAATCATTACATGAGATGAGAAAATAATATTAAAATACACACGAATGGAGAATTTAACTAATTTCTTCTAACTCTATGATAATCATTGGAATGTTGGATTC
>NW_020652449.1:0-379 GCF_003573695.1 Papaver somniferum | reverse complement strand
AAGCCAGTTTCTTTCCCGAACTTGACGAAACTGTGTGTGTTTAAGATTTTTGGAGAATATTCCAAGGGAATCTTACCTGTAAAAGGTCTGATATTCATCGTTCTTACCAAGTTTCAGACTTATAGGAATCCGCTCCTGGCCAGGTTTCGACCACGGAGCCAGTTTCTTTCCTGAACTTGACGAAACTGTGTGTTTTTAAGGTTTTGGGAGAATATTCAAAGGGAATCTTACCTATAAAAGGTTAGATAGTCATCGTTCTTACCAAGTTTCGGACTTATAGGAGTCCGCTCCTGGACTGGTTTCAACCTCGGAGCCAGTTTCTTTCCCGAACTTGACGAAACTATGTGTGTTTAAGGGTTTTGGAGAATATTCCAAGGGA
>NW_020652448.1:0-507 GCF_003573695.1 Papaver somniferum | reverse complement strand
CTTCCATAACGTATAACTTAATTAATTTTCGAATCATAATCTCAACTATCAAAGGAACCAAGGTTTAAAATTATGCAATTGTCATATGCATGTGTAGAAAATAAAATAATATAAAATAAAAGAGAGAATAAAGAAAAAAGCTTACAATCTATATGTGGTTAGCAAGATCCTTAGTATAATCTTTTATCCTCAGGTTGATTAACCTTGAGTTTGGTGCTAGCGAACCATGAAATAAAATGCACTAACAATGGAAAAGCTAGCTCAACATTAGATACGAGGGACTCAGTTCATACATATTCCAAACTCACAAGGTTCTGAAATAAGTCAATAACCTCATACACTTATATATAAACTAGCAGGTCCGTAGTACAACCAGTCTTTATGAGCGCATAAAGTTAGGTAAATCAAATCATTACATGAGATGAGAAAATAATATTAAAATACACACGAATGGAGAATTTAACTAATTTCTTCTAACTCTATGATAATCATTGGAATGTTGGATTC
>NW_020652447.1:0-1036 GCF_003573695.1 Papaver somniferum | reverse complement strand
GAATACAGAAGCAAGGTTAGAAAATGATATATGTGTCCAGAATTCAGCTCAGAAACAAAATTTGTATAACAATTATGCCTTAATATCAACTCATTAAGGATCATCAAACACCAAATTGCATCCAGGTAGAGTTTAAAACTATTTCCATATAATATAAATACCTCTCAATAGCTTCCATCTCCTTGCCACGATCGAATAATGTTCTAGCAGAATCAAGGCTACAGACAACAACACACTTAACACTTGAAAATTCGTTATTGGTGACAGTGAACACCTTTGAGTTGTTAAGCTGTTCATAAACAAAATTCCCAGTATACTCATTCATCCGGGATGACCCCATAAGAAAACACACACCAGAAGTAAGAGTATTCAAGCAGAATTTAGAACTATTCCTAATCGATTCTAGCCGTCCTCCCCGATCAAATACCCTTCCAGCAGTCAATGTGTCACAATCTTCACTATCTCCTTGAGATGTTTTCACAGGTACTACAACTTCACTAATTGCATAATTATTTGCATTCAAAAGAACCAGATGATAATTATTACTTCCAATGTAGTTAAGTAATCTCTGAAATGAATCTGAATTTGTTGCAACTAACATCTTCGAATAGGAGTTTTGCAAACTGGTCTTACACACTTTACCTCGATCGAGCAATTAACTCAAACTGCTTCTATTGGTAATGTTTCATCTAGTGTTAATCTACTCGAATGATATTTGATAAAGGAAGAGAGTTCGATGACATTGTTTTGGAGTTAAATTCTTCCAGTGGGTATTGTTTAAAACTGCGCCAGTTTTAAACAATACCCACTGGAAGAATTTAACTCCAAAATAATGTTATCGAACTCTCTTCCTCTATCAAATATCATTCGAGTAGAATTAACACTAGATGAAACACTACTAATAGAAGAAGTTTGAGTTAATTGAGCAAAGGAGTACAACCTGATAAAATTGAAGAAGTATGATGGTATTTGTTTTAGGTAATTATCTGTAATGAACTTCCACCCTTCAAACTGTCTAAATGCACCATTAGAATTC
>NW_020652446.1:0-422 GCF_003573695.1 Papaver somniferum | reverse complement strand
GACAGTTCGCGGACTGAGTCTGCGGACTGGGTTCGCGGACTTGGCAAGCCAATTCCACAATCCTTCTGATTTCTCTTGATCAACAAAGTTCGAAAACTTCGGTTCAAGGAATACATGGTTATGTAATCTAAACTCTCATTTCAATCATAGATACATTCCCAGAGGACGCTATGTAGCCGTTATTCACATACCAATTCACGTCAAAGCAATTCTCAAAGTGATTGAAACTTTTCATGACTTTCGTCACTAGGTGAAGATAAACTTGATCAAGGCGAAACTCTTTACCAACACATGATTTCGAGAAAAAGATAAGCAATGAATGCTCAGCTCGAAATGTCAAATGTGTATGATCTAGTCTATATAGTATACGACTTTTGTCTCATAAGAAGTAGGAGATAGAATAGATAGACTTTTGAGTGATA
>NW_020652445.1:0-527 GCF_003573695.1 Papaver somniferum | reverse complement strand
TCGTATATTCCATAAGGTTTTCCTTATGTTGAGTATGTGAACGATTAAGTTAGTCATCTCCGTATGATTACCTTAGTCGTAGCTCCGTAAGTTTACTTATGTTGAGCACTTTCAATTAAATTGATCACTTTTGTGGTTTGATTTAGTTGCGTTTTGAATTGAATTAATCATGGGGTTTACTTGTGATTAATTTGGTTGAGTTTGGATATAGAAAATCATTCCTATGGTTTTTGGTGTCCAATTTAAAAATCCTTCTTTTCCTTCGAAATTAAGGTCGCTTTTGTTGTTCTTTAGGGAATGACATCAAATGGGGGAGAGTTCTTTTGAACTTGTGCTTAATGGTAATATCTTGCGGGGTGTGCGGATGTGGAATTTTATAGGTTTTATCTTGTATCTTAAAACTCCTTGATGAATGCATTTAGCTTCGGCTTTATGATTGCATATAAATTAAGTTGGTATGTATTTTTCTTTTAGTCTATGAAATGTCTCTTGTGGAAATTTCATTATGATCCCGTTCTTGTACCTTT
>NW_020652444.1:0-486 GCF_003573695.1 Papaver somniferum | reverse complement strand
ATTTAAAGAGATTACCCTGGCGTTCAGTATGGATTTCGAAGAAGATGAAACTATCGACAAGAGTTGGTTGGAACTGCCAAGAAACCATCTTGACTATGAAGCGGGTGTCAAAAATTTCATGAAATTTGCGTGTCGCGACTTAGAACTAGGGGAGGAAATATGGTGTCCGTGTAGAAAGTGCAATAACAAAAACTTACTCAAACCAAGTAAGATGGAGGCACATATAATGTGGAAAGGGTTTCTGCGAGGATATGTCCATTGGATATACCATGGGGAGGGTGAGGAGGAGGACTATATGTCTAATGGTACTGTGATTGGGGATGAAGACGACCGAATGAAGGAACTGATAAATGAGATGGTGCCTGATTATGATGAAGATGCTCCAAAAGACGAAGCTTCAAATTTTTACCAGGTCCTGGAAGATGCAAAGGTTCCACTATATCCTGGTTGTGAAAAGTACTCACGGTTGTCCTTTACTATACACTT
>NW_020652443.1:0-485 GCF_003573695.1 Papaver somniferum | reverse complement strand
CAAATGTCATGAGGCTTTTTACTCGCAAGGGTATTAAGGCTTGTCATATTTGTGCGACAATCCTGAAGAGGCAATAATACTAGAGAAAAAGATAAGACGAGATCAATGGGTCATTACATGAAAATGTGAAGACGTCCTGCGATTTCGTCGCAAGACGTCAATGTCATGGGGATTTATTTTCGCAAGAATATTTAGGCCTGTCATATTGTCACAACAATCCTGAAGAGGCAATAATACAAAAGAAAAAGTTAAGGCAAGATCAATAGGTTTTTGAATGAAAGTGCAAAGACGTCCTGCGATTTTGTCGCAATGACAAGAGGTGGCAAAATAAGACCTTTAACTAGGAAGGAAAAATAAGACCGCATAAGAAAATGAGTAATCAAGTAAGCTTGCGAGAATGATTATATGTAAGCAAACAAGCTTGCGAATATGTACATGGAAATGAAACTGAGGCAGTGAAAATGCCGCAGACTTGATATTATGAT
>NW_020652442.1:0-345 GCF_003573695.1 Papaver somniferum | reverse complement strand
AATTCTCAAAATCAAGTATTCTATTCCTGCCTCACCTCGCAACAAGAGTCGCAAGGTATATGGTACGTCGACAGCGGATGTAGCATCCATATGACAGGAAACAAAGAATATTTCGTAAAATTGGAGGAATAAGAGATTCCGCCGGTCAAACTCGTAGATGGAAAGTTCCATAATGTTGAAGGAAGAGGAGTCATATCCGTATGTAGAAGGTCAGTTAAAACTTGATACATATATGATGTTCTTTATGTTCCTGGCCTAGCTCAAAATTTATTAAGTGTTGGACAACTCATAAGAAAAGGGTACTCACTACATTTCGAAGACGGAGAATGCACAATTTATGATAAA
>NW_020652441.1:0-729 GCF_003573695.1 Papaver somniferum | reverse complement strand
TTTTTTTTTAATCTGTGTGAACAACAATTTACATCACACTAACAATTTTGATGAATAGAAATTAAAATTTACATGACACTTTGCAAGAGGTAGCCCTTTTCGATGCACCCGGTCAAATTCAATGGTTGCTTTTCTTAATGTATCCTCCAACTTCTATCCCAGCCAACCAAAGAACAAGCTAGTCAAGTCTCACTCAATATTCTAGATGATTGGCAGTCTACTTAACCGATCACACACCTACCCGAGGCTAAACATGTATTGGTAGATCGTGCGCGTGCAAATTTCTTATCAACATGTGAATTGTGCTAGAATCAGGGGTGCCTTATCATCTAGACTAAAAATCCTACGTTAACATATATGCACAGGAATCAACATCTCAAGGTAAATGAGCTCGATTTTTATGATTTTTCAATTTTTCAATTTTTTTGGAATTTTTAAATTTTCTCAAAAAGAGGGAGTTCTTGTTTTCAATTATGGCATATTATCATGGTATCTACTCTATACCCCCAAACCTAAACTAAACATTGTCCTCAATGTTTCAAAAGATAGATAAAATTAAACTATAACATATGAAGAGGATCATGCTGAGTAGAGAAAAAGGAAAGAGAATACCCGATTTCGGCGAAAGCAAGATTTAGAACTCCGTTATTTAGGGCAAGAATCCAACATATGTCAGCCGAGATCATATTGGATTAGCAAAATATGTAAAAAAGAAACAATTTTTTTTTT
>NW_020652440.1:0-645 GCF_003573695.1 Papaver somniferum | reverse complement strand
TCGGATTTCATCACCATTCTCTTCTTGCCCGCCTTAGGAAAACGAAACCAAACGTGAACCTAAGCCCAAAATTTTGACTAGAACGAGACCGATAGGGTAACGAGCTTAATAGGAAAGTCATTCGAAAAATATTGGTTACTCTTTTAAGCATACTTCGAAGTTCATGATGGTTTCTGTGAGTTGAATGCGTGACTGCGCCGCCTTGTAATGCGGTGAGGCCTTGGGTATCAAAGCTCCACGCAACTTCCCTCGCCTATATTCAACTTACTTTGACTCGGATTGATTCCAGAGGGGTTTGCTTAAATTGTAACAAATTCCATTTCGAAGGATTAGAAGATGGTCTAGAAAAAATCTAAGTGGAGCCATCATGCTTTTTGTTTGCTAGATAAAATAGGCTTGTTGTGGTCGAGTCAGCCTTCTTTGTGCTTGTTTAGAATCCCCTTGTAGTTAGGATGTCGAACTGGTATAGCCAATACAATGATTATCCAACCGAGAAACATGGACATTACTCTTTTTATGATCATACTGTGAATAGTGGTTGGGCACGCCAGCCTTTTCAAGATTTTGGGTCATACCATGGTGAGCCCAATTACTATCCGCATGCGCATCAGTCTTACGAGCAAGAAGATTATAATACTAGTTCTT
>NW_020652439.1:0-558 GCF_003573695.1 Papaver somniferum | reverse complement strand
TAGGGCAAAAAAAATACTCAAAAGTACCTTCTAGATATCCTGAATAAGTAAAATGCAGACATTCTTTGCTTGCTAGAAACTAAACAACAAAATAGAAAAATGCATAGTATTCTAAAATCTGTGAATGTCCATAACTATTGGTTGGTCCCTCCTAGAGGCCAAGCAGGGGGGATGGCCCTGATTTGGAAACATAATCTTACTATTACCATAGATAGCTCAACACATAACCAGATTAATGCTATATCCAAAGAAAACTGTTCCAACAGTTTATACATGGTTTCATCTTTCTATAGCAGCCCATACCCTACTAATAAACAACAGTCTTGGGATATGCTTGTTAGTATAGCTGAAACCATAACCATTCATTGGCTTGTGATGGGGGACCTAAATGTTATCCTCAGTCGAGAGGAAAAAAGGGAAGTAACTTATTTGATGAAGGAGAAGCCACTATATTTAGAAATAAAATCTCTGATATGAATTTACAAGATTTGGGGTTTAAAGGTTATCCTTACACATGGAGCAACCATAGAACTGATAACTCAAGAGTGGAAAAGAGAC
>NW_020652438.1:0-402 GCF_003573695.1 Papaver somniferum | reverse complement strand
TTTTTTTAGAGAAAATCTGAGACAAGATAAAAACGATAAGTTTGTAATAAGAGCATAATATGTCTCTAGCATATCGAAATGGAATTGAAATAAGTGAAAATAGGACTCCCCTCGATGAACCTTGAAACAAGAATGACCCACAGCAAAAAAACTGGGGAGTTCAATCAAAATTCATTGGTATTTCGACTAAACAGATATAGCTTAATTCAAATTCCAGATCGAATCGAGGAATACAGTATATATTTTTTCCACATTCATAGGAGTGCATCTATGTTTCTGCTTTACGAATATGACATTTTCTGGGAATTTCTAATAATATCAAGTCTTATTCCTATTTTGGCTTTTTTCATTTCCGGGGTTTTAGCCCCGACTCGCGAAGGACCGGAGAAACTTTCTAGTTAT
>NW_020652437.1:0-540 GCF_003573695.1 Papaver somniferum | reverse complement strand
ATATATGTTTTAAAAACATTAATTAATTTCCAATTTTATTCTCACAATTAAATGATTTTAATGTGACCGCTATTCTTTTTCTTAAGGAATGAATTTATTTTGTTTTAATGCCAACAACTGTTTTTTATTGATTGGGTTAATGAAGATAATTAACATCTTAATAATGTCCTTCATTTACTCATATTTATTTCCTTGGATATTAAAAATAAAATCAGAATTTTTTTATGGAAAGAGTGTTAGAGGAGTTGTAGAACATTTTCTTATGAGAGAGTTTTTCTTTTATATTTTGGTGTTAAAAAGAACTTGGAGAGTCTTTCAAAGTTTTTCTTTTATGACGTGAGTTTAGAAAAGAAAAGATTTTAGTGAAAGAAATATAAGTGTGTGAACATCTCTTATTTTTCTAAATGAGTTTCTGAGCAGGAATGAAGTGTAGAAGTTTCACATCCTCTCACCGTGCAAGAGTGATTGTGAAAGAGATACTGATCTCGACTGTTTTATCCTGGGGACGACGCGCCATTGAAGAACTGCTTGCACAATCTT
>NW_020652436.1:0-683 GCF_003573695.1 Papaver somniferum | reverse complement strand
CTTCACTTGCATGCCTACCATATTATTATTGTGTGAAGCTGTTGAAACCTCTACACTTTGTCTTTTGGGTTGATCCTCAACTCTTTAGATTGTTAGTCTATGGTGAATTTTTGTATATAATCCAGTAGATAAAATTTCTTAAAAACCTTTTTGTTCCTTTTGTATATATTTTGCTAATCCAATATGATCTCGGCTGAAATATGTTGGATTTTTTTTTCCTTGAATAACGGAGTTCTAATATTGCTTTCGCCGAAATCGGGTATTTTCTTTCCTTTTTCTCTACTCAACATGATCCTCTTCATATATTGTTTTATAATTCTTTCCATATTTTGAAACATTGAGGACAATGTTTAGTTTAGGTTTGGGGGTGAAAAGTAGATACTTCGATAATTTGCCATAATTGAAAACGAACTCCTTCTTTTGAAAAAAAAAATCGAAAAAATTCAAAAAAATTAAAAAATCAAAAATCATAAAAATGGAGCTCATTTACCTTGAAATGTTGACTCTTGTGCAAATATGTATTTTTATTAGGAGTCTTAGTCTAGATATTTAGGCACCCTGATTCTAGCACAATTCACATAGTGATAAGAAATTTGCACGCGCACGATCTACCAATACATGTATGGCCTCGATCTTCAAGGTGTTGGATAGGAAGTTACGATTGCCAATCACTTTAGAATACT
>NW_020652435.1:0-892 GCF_003573695.1 Papaver somniferum | reverse complement strand
CTATGACCAAATTCTTCTTTCTTATCATGATTCACCTCCATCTTCTCAACTCCTGTTTTTGTTTTGCAAATATCGAATATGGAAAACGTGCAAAGTGGTGTTACATTTTCATCCGGAAATGGTTACAAATATCGTTGAAGATTCAATATATATAATAGTTTGAAAACAACACAAAACAATATCAAAGACCATCAGTCTTTGAGGATCGATAAATAATTATTATTTTAGGAAAAAATAAAATAATTTACCTGGCACTTTTATAAGAAATTATTATTTTAACCAATTACAGGTGTGACCATATTTATAACTATTTGGACGACAAATATGTAAGATTTTCATAGCTACAAATTCTCATGGGTCAAAATAAGTCATATCATAGTTGGTAGTATTTATTTAAATTATTATGACCAAAAATTATTTTATCTCATACCGTGCCGCCGTAACGGCACGGATTATTTCTAGTTCACAAACAAGACATAAAGAATTGGAATTATGCACAAACAAACTATAGGTTTTGGTGGAAAAAAATGCAAGAAAATTTAGCCATATTTGTATCATTTACTTTAAATTCTATTCTTCATTATGTCCTTTCTCTCTCCTATTTTTTCTCTCTCTCCAATTTAAAATTAATCACGATGATAATCTTAACTTTTCAAATATAAATCAGATTTTAATAAAATTTATATAACCGGATGCTAGGACTATCAATTAACCACTTGAGCTGAAAAAAAATCCCTTTCGCTCGTAGTGTGGGCAAGATATGGAATTGACTCAGATTAGGAGAAATTGGTTCCCTATTTTCTGCACTTCCAACCATGGACAACACAAATGTTGTATTGCGAAAAGGCTGGTACGATATGCCCTGATGTCAATCCTGCTGATTGGATCCGTT
>NW_020652434.1:0-422 GCF_003573695.1 Papaver somniferum | reverse complement strand
ATACACTTTTTCCTGAACCTCGTTGTGTCCAAAAAGAAGCTCAGTTGTTAGAAACCCATCCTCTGGTTGATGTGGTTAACCCAGGCTATGATACCAAGATTGGCTTTGTTTTCCCACCAAAAACTTTTCTTCCAATTGTGGGAACATATGATTTTCAGATGTGTCGGTTATTAAGTTTTGAGACTGAACCTAATTACTTTAGAAGAATAGGGTCGACACATTTTCTTAAGGAAGGCCACCTCTTTCATTGTGGTCAGCTGTGTGAGTCAAATCTGATTGACTTAGAGGATCCCCAGTTATTCAGGCTTTTGTTATGCGCTTCTAAGTTCTTACTCGAGTATTTCCAGACTCTTCAGCCTGATCTTCAGAATGCCTTTGAGGAAATCCAACCAATGAAAGCTTTTTATTTAGACCCTTTTATA
>NW_020652433.1:0-657 GCF_003573695.1 Papaver somniferum | reverse complement strand
TTTTGGTATAGCGGGATCGAGAAAATTATGAGTACTTCCTGAATCCACAAGAATTGTGACCCTTTCTTTCTTAACTTGACCCACAATTCGCATGGTTTGTGGCGTCATTGATCCTGCTAGGGCATGCATGGAGATTTCTGGTTTGAGTTTTTCTTCAACATCCCATGTATTACTCTCGTATTCTTCACCAACGTCCTCTTCTCCTTCAATCAGGAATAACGTCTTTGACTTACATCGATGACCTCGAAATAATCTTTCATCGCAGTTATAACATAATTGTTTCTTCCGTCTCTCCTCCGCCTCTTCTGTGGTAAGCTTTTAATTGGAGGAATATTAGTTTTGGTTGTTGGTGTTGTGGTTGTAGGATTTGGATTAGGTCGCACTGCAAGTCTTGAACCTTGTCGTCTCAAGTTAACTTTTTCATCTTGCAAACGAGCTAGCCCTATGGTCTCAACTAAGGATTCCGGGCTTAACGCTTGCACTTCGAGACGACCTCAGGTTTTAACCCACCAACATAACAACTTACCAAAAAAAAAATCTAGAACATCACTTACCTGGTTTAACAGTCGTTCAAATTCCTCCTGATAGTCTCCAATGGAACTAAAATTAACTTGACTGATCTTGGCCAAAGCTGCAGCCAGATCATCATATTTGGTG
>NW_020652432.1:0-614 GCF_003573695.1 Papaver somniferum | reverse complement strand
GGCCTAGACTTCAAAATTTGGCTAAAATATCTAGATCATGTGGGTCTATAGACCAACATGTCCTGATAATTAGCATTTTTTCAATTAAAATAGACACCTCTTGAGCTAAATTATAGCGTTCGAATATTTTCGTGTGTGTATTTTTCGAATGTGCACTCGAAACTGCTCTAAGTAGAAAAATCTTGTTTATGAGGCCTAGACTTCAAAATTTGGCTAAAATATCAAGATCATGTGGGTCTATAGAACCAACATGTCCTGATAATTAGCATGTTTTCAATAAAAATAGACACCTCTTGAGCTAAATTATAGCGTTCGAGTCTTTTCGAGTGTGTATTTTTCGAATGTACACTCAAAACTGCTCTAAGTAGAAAAATCTTGTTTATGAGGCCTAGACCTCAAAATTTGGATGAAATATCAAGATCATGTGGGTCTATAGACCAACATGTCCTGATAATTAGCATGTTTTCAATTAAAATAGACACGTCTTGAGCTAAATTGTAGCGTTCGAGTCTTTTCGAGTGTGTATTTTTCGAATGTAAACTCGAAACTTCTCTAAGTAGACAAATCTTGTTTATGAGTCCTAGACTTCAAAAGTTGGCTGAAATATCAAGATC
>NW_020652431.1:0-300 GCF_003573695.1 Papaver somniferum | reverse complement strand
TACACTCGAAACTGCTCTAAGTAGAAAATTCGTGTGTATGAGGCCTAGGCTTCAAAACTTGGATAAAATATCAAGATCATGCGGGTATGTAGACCAACATGTCCTGATAATTAGCATGTTTTCAATCAAAATAGACATCTTTTGAGATAAATTATAGCGTTCGAGTCTTTTCGAGTGTGTATTATTGGAATGTACACTCGAAACTGCTCTAAGTAAAAAATCCGTGTTTATGAGGCCTAGGCTTCAAAACTTGGATAAAATATCAAGATCATGTGGGTCTATAGACCAACATGTCCTGAT
>NW_020652430.1:0-567 GCF_003573695.1 Papaver somniferum | reverse complement strand
TTTCAATCAAAATAGACACCTCTTGATCTAATTTATAGCGTTCGAGTCTTTTCGAATGTGTATTTTTCGAATGTACACTCGAAACTGCTCTAAGTAGAAAAATCTTGTTTATGTGGCCTAGACTTCAAAATTTGGCTAAAATATCAAGATCATGTGGGTCTATAGACCAACATGTCATGATCATTAGCATGTTTTCAATCAAAATAGACACCTCTTGAGCTAAATTATAGCGTTCGAGTCTTTTCGAGTGTGTATTTAATGAATGTACACTCGAAACTGCTCTAAGTAGAAAAATCTTGTTTATGTGGCCTAGACTTCAAAATTTGGCTAAAATATCAAGATCATGTGGGTCTATAGACCAACATGTCCTGATCAATAGCATGTTTTCAATCAAAATAGACACCTGTTGATCTAAATTATAGCGTTCGAGTCTGTTCGAGTGTGTATTATTCGAATGTACACTCGAAACTGCTCTAAGTAGAAAATTCGTGTTTATGAGGCCTAGGCTTCAAAACTTGGATAAAATATCAAGATCATGTGGGTCTATAGACCAACATGTCCTGATCA
>NW_020652429.1:0-259 GCF_003573695.1 Papaver somniferum | reverse complement strand
GGCCTAGATTTCAAAATTTTGCTAAAATATCAAGATCATCTGGGTCTATAGACCAACATGTCCTGATCCTTAGCATGTTTCCAATAAAAATAGAAACCTGTTGATGTAAATTATAGTGTTCGAGTCTTTTCAAGTGTGTATTATTCGAATGTACACTCGAAACTTCTCTAAGTATAAAATTCGTGTTTATGAGGCCTAGGGTTCAAAACTTGGATAAAATATCAAGATCATGTGGGTCTATAGACCAACATGTCCTGAT
>NW_020652428.1:0-290 GCF_003573695.1 Papaver somniferum | reverse complement strand
CTGCTCTAAGTAGACAAATCTTGTTTATGAGGCCTAGATTTCAAAATTTTGCTAAAATATCAAGATCATCTGGGTCTATAGACCAACATGTCCTGATCATTAGTATGTTTCCAATAAAAAATAGAAACTTGTTGATATAAATTATAGCGTTCGAGTCTTTTCGAGTGTGTAATATTCGAATGTACACTCGAAACTGCTCTAAGTAGAAAAATCTTGTTTATGTGGCCTAAGCTTCAAAATTTGGCTAAAATATCAAGATCATGTGGGTCTATAGACCAACATGTCCTGAT
>NW_020652427.1:0-450 GCF_003573695.1 Papaver somniferum | reverse complement strand
TTTGGTGTAATTTTTGTGTGAATTTTTTCCCTTTTAATAGCGGTGGAGAAAGAGCCGTTGGAGGTTTCAAATCCACCGAGCGGTGTAGACTCGACCGCTAGCGGTGTAGACTAGACTGGTAGCGGTGTAGTCTCAACCGTTCGGTGGGTTACAGAGAAAACTTTGGTTTCACAAGGAAAGAATGAGAATGGATATGAGTTCCTTATGAAATTGTGAAAGAAGATGTGACGCTAGTGTCATTGATAAACGATTAATTGGGTGTACATCTGGCACCGAAAAATCATTCTTGATGTTCGAATTAGGAGTATGAATGGAATGGATGAAATAAATGATTTTTGAGTTATCTGTTAGGATCTTCACGGACCGCCGGACCCTACTTCTGAGCCCGACCACATAGCACCGATACTGTCCCCACTTGACCACCTGTTGCAGCATGTGTGGGGTTTTAAT
>NW_020652426.1:0-1067 GCF_003573695.1 Papaver somniferum | reverse complement strand
GTGTTTATGAGGCCTAGGATTCAAAACTTGGCTAAAATATAAAGATCATGTGGGTCTATAGACCAACATGTCCTGATCATTAGCATGTTTCCAATCAAAATAGACACCTCTTGAGCTAAATTATAGCGTTCGAGTCTTTTCGAGTGTGTATTTTTCGAATGTACACTCGAAAATGCTCTAAGTAGAAAAATCTTGTTTATGAGGCCTAGACTTCAAACTTTAGCGGAAATATCAAGATCATGTGGGTCTATAGACCAACATGTCCTGATAATTAGCATGTTTTCAATCAAAATAGACACCTCTTGAGCTAAATTGTAGCGTTCTAGTCTTTTCGAGTGTGTATTTTTCAAATGTACACTCGAAACTTCTCTAAGTAGACAAATCTTGTTTATGAGGCCTAGACTTCAAAATTTAGCTAAAATATCAAGATCATCTGGGTCTATATACCAACATGTCCTGATCATTGCATGTTTCAAATAAAAATAGACACCGGTTGAGCTAAATTATAGCGTTCGAGTCTTTTAGAGTGTGAATAATTTGAATGTACACTCGAAACTGCTCTAAGTAGAAAATTCGTGTCTATGAGGCCTAGCCTTCAAAACTTGGATAACATATCAAGATCATGTGGGTCTATAGACCAACATGTCCTGATCAATAGCATGTTTTCGATCAAAATAGATACCTCTTGAGCTAAATTATAGCGTTCGAATCTTTTCGAGTGTGTATTTTTCGAACGTACACTCGAAACTGCTCTAAGTAGACAAATCTTGTTTATGAGGCCTAGATTTCAAAATTTTGCTAAAATATCAAGATCATTTGGGTCTATAGATCAACATGTCCTGATCATTTGCATGTTTCCAATAAAAATAAAAACTTGTTGAGCTAAATTATAGCGTTCGAGTCTTTTCGAGTGTGTATTATTCGAATGTACACTCGAAAATGCTCTAATTAGAAAATTCGTGTTTATGAGGCCTAGGCTTCAAAACATGGCTAAAATATCAAGATCATGTGGGTCTATAGACCAACATGTCATGATAATTAGCATTTTTTCAATCAAAATAGTCACC
>NW_020652425.1:0-434 GCF_003573695.1 Papaver somniferum | reverse complement strand
TTGGCTAAAATATCAAGATCATGTGGGTCTATAGACCAACATGTCCTGATCATTAGCATGGTTTCAATCAAAATAGACACCTCTTGAGCTAAATTATAGCGTTCGAGTCTTTTCGAGTGTGTATTATTCGAATGTACACTCAAAACTGCTCTAAGTAAGCAAATCTTGTTTATGAGGCTTAGACTTCAAAATTTAGCTAAAATATCAACGTCATCTGGGTCTATAGACCAACATGTCCTGATCATTAGCATCTTTCCAATAATAATAGATACTTGTTGAGCTAAATTATAGCGTTCGAGTCTTTTCGAGTGTGTTTTATTCGAATGTACACTCGAAACTGCGGTAAGTAGAAAATTCGTGTTTATGAGGCCTAGCCTTCAAAACTTGGCTAACATATCAAGATCATGTGGGTCTATAGACCAACATGTCCTGAT
>NW_020652424.1:0-795 GCF_003573695.1 Papaver somniferum | reverse complement strand
GCTTCCTTCTTTCCATATGGGTAGGTAGTAAAGGATGGGTCCGAAGAGATGTGTCGCGGAAAGATATGATTGATTCCAGAGATGCTCTACCCGGGACTAGTCCCATTCCCGATATGGCAGAAAGAAATAATAAAAAAAGAGCCCCGGTATAAAGATCTTCATTAGTGCGTAAGCCAATTGTATACCACCACTGATAAACACCAGAATAGGCAATATTCACTGGTCCGAGAGCACCCCCTCGAGTAAATGCTTCCACCGCCGGCCTCAGACGCTGGTGCCTTCTTTCTTCTGCACATTCAGGGCTAGGAATTGGAGAAAGGTAGTGGGCACTCAAAGTGGCATAGCTTCTAACGAAGGGTAACATTACAGCTAGTAGTATGGAAGCCCCTTATAGAGACCCAGTTTATGCAACATTTGAGACTGGTGTACTTAGTGGTTCATTTGCTAGAAGAAGTGCTGTTACTTGGCTTCCTGGAACAGATAATGGGTCAGCTGATTCCTCAACAGTAGTAAGTGATCTTGAAATAGCAGGTTATACTGGAGATACTAAAGAAGATAGGTCAAGTGGTCTTGATTCAAAGAGAAGCTGTCCTAGGCTAAGTGGACCGGGATTAGCTAGTGGAGATAGTGTAGATTAGGCAGAGCTACTTACTGAATATGGTTGATCTGATGGAAAAAACGAAGATCTCTCAGATGATTGATTTGCTAGTTCCTCGATATAATAAGAAGTTGGGGATACTAGGTCAAATCGGGATTCTATTGGATGAGAATCTGCTGTATAAGGAAGACCTTGGT
>NW_020652423.1:0-330 GCF_003573695.1 Papaver somniferum | reverse complement strand
TGATAGAAGCCAATACAATGAGTATCGATCTGAATTTGAATATGGACATCATCATTTTTATGACCATGGTAGGAATAGTAGTTGGGAACGCCAACCTTTTCAAGGTTATGGTTCATACCATGGTGAGACCAATTACTATCCACACATGCATCAGTCTTACGAGCAAGAAGATTATAGTAATAGTTCTTCGTCTCTAGAGGATACAATCAAACTATTGAAAAGTAGTCCTTTTTATGATCCTTCTGATAATTCCTCTTTACTAGAGTCAACATGTAAGTTAGCTGAGTCGACGCGTAAGTTAGCTGATATGAATAGTATAATTATAGACGA
>NW_020652422.1:0-1456 GCF_003573695.1 Papaver somniferum | reverse complement strand
CCACTGATTTTATCCAAATATACTAACCTTTGGTATAACATTGGATGTGTCTCATCCGATGCTTGAATGTTGATGATATTCTCGGAAGAAATAATCCCAATTCATATTGAACTATTGCCAAATCTAATGGATTAGTATGGCTGGTCAGGCTAGTGAAGCGCCAAGATGGCGCGTTACAGCATAGCCAGCCTAGTTAGTGATCATCCAAGATGGTTCTACACTATATAGACTCTTAAGCTCTAAGATTGCAGGACCCTGCATGGCCAGTGATGCGTAAAGGTGGTGCTACACTATAAGAACATTGGCCAAGTAATAAAATTTATTGGCCGACAAAATGAAGCTTCGTTGAGGGAAAAACAAGACAAGGCTAAAGTGACAAAATGAAACATGTGATGTCGGTATTGAGGCATATCCGCGAAATTGAGTTGTCCCAAACTCAAGGATGATGCAAGAGTGTAGAACAGTCCAAGTGTTAGCCTATGCATTATTCCAAGGCTGGCAAAATCTTAAGCAGTGCAAGAAAGTTAGTAATCCAAGAGTAGATATTCCTATTATCGAGCAGGTTGGCTACTTGAAGCATACGACACATGAATTAACCAAAATGAGCTAAGAAAATGGCCAAGATAATTGTTGCGTAATTTTTTCCGTGCATTGGCTTAGGAAAGAACATTACAGGGCCATGTTGGTTGAGTTTTCAAGGAAGTACGAGTTCAGCAATGCGCGGGGATCGTGCATTATGGTTCAGGTGATCGTTATGAGTTGGGAAAAAGTTTTGTAGAGATAGGATTCGTAATGATTTTTCTTGCTTTATTGCTTGGGAAAAGGTTTTGAATGATTTGCAGTGTTGGTTATGCATTAAATGTTTGTGTATCCATGCTTGGAAGAAGACTTGTTTCTCCCCTTTACACCCTGCGGATATTATAGCAGGTCTATTTAATGACTTAGGTGTTTATTTTCTCATTCATGGAGTCACTAAACCACAGATAAGTACTGATCATAATGCTGATGTTTCTCCAGAGTCGAGAAATCTTAACGGTGGAGATGCTACATTGCACATTACAGTGGAGATGCTTAATAATATACTTCTGAGAGAAATCCCTACAATTGTAAGTATTCCCCCACCATGTAGGTTGCATTTTTCTAGAACTCTGAAAAAAGGCTCTTGATAATGTGCTTGTCCACCCCTCTGATGTTACTGCGTGGTTACAACTCCTCCTAATTTCTGCGTGCATCTTGCATCTTTATGTGCCAAAAAGTTCTAGAGAAGCTCGTTCTAGCAATAGAAAGAAACTCCAAATTTCGAAAATTAATCAGGAACTAACAAGATGGAAAGAACCCAATGGCTATTTTATCATGACTCAAAAATTGTTGGGAATCTCTCATCCATCCCCCAGGAAAGCGCATTCTAACTTTAAGAAGCAGGATTCTACTTTGATTGCTTGCAGGAAAAAGTTGA
>NW_020652421.1:0-803 GCF_003573695.1 Papaver somniferum | reverse complement strand
GGTAACTATATTGTTACCGTTTTATGAATGTTATGGAGGATTTTCAGTGAGCACTAATTACGAAATTTATTTTCATTAAAAACCGTATTGATTTCTTTTTGAGATATAAAAGAACAGTTTCTGGAGAAGATTAAATATATTGTTTTTCATCTATTTTTGAGTTCTGAGCAAGTGAAGAAAGAGTAGTTGTTGGTTCGATTTCTCATAGTGCAGAGAAATCGAACAAGAGAGTATCAGTTGTTTTATCCCATAGGGTTTTCAACAAGTTTTGACTGCTAGCACAATCAAGAGGCAGAGTCGCGAAACACCTTAAAGATAGCGACCTAGTCCGCGACTCAGCTGTTTGATATTTATTTTTGTGAATTTATTGTTTCCAACAATTTTAAGGTGTTTGATTTTGCTATGGAGGTTGAAAAGAAGCGTGTTGATGATACCAACAAGCCATTCAAATTTGAAGGGTTGCATTTCATAAGATGGAAGCTGAAGATGTTCTTTTATCTCAAACTCATGAAGCTGCATATGATTGTGTTGAGTGTTCATCCTGGAACCCTAGAACCTGCTGCTGATAAGACTGCTGATGTTGCTGCTGATGCTGATGATGGTGCTGCTGCTACTGATCCACCTCCTACCGGTGGTGCCAAAGACGTTGTTTCTCAAATTCCTGAGGAGAAACAGAAGGCCATTGACAAATCGGTCGATGATGACTTTGATTGCAAAAACTACATTCTTAACGCATTATCTGATGATTTATATGAGTATTATTCAACTTTTGAAACTGCTAAAGATGTGTGGGATGCATTACA
>NW_020652420.1:0-441 GCF_003573695.1 Papaver somniferum | reverse complement strand
TCAAAAGCTAAGATATAACAAAAATCAAATCAAGATCATACAAACAATAAGATGTAATAGATCGTATTCATATCATCAACTTATAAACTCAGAAAAACCAAAAAATCAGAAGAAAAAAAAACCTAAAAATTAGATGTAACAGATCGTACAACTAAAACAAAACTAACCTGAGGTTGAATTCTACTGCAGAAACGATCAAATCCAATCTAACCTCTATGAATCTGCTAAATCACCTCCGAAATTTATATTTGGATCGATATACCTCAAAATTTGTAATGAATCCAAATCTGAGATCAAAAAAATCGATTTCATAATACTTTCAAACTAATTCAAATCGATCTCATAATACTTTCAAACTATATCTGGAGAAACGATTGAAATCTGATTCATCGCTCTTTCTCTGTCTCGCTCTCTCTCAATCTCAATCTCAGATAAAAAAAA
>NW_020652419.1:0-455 GCF_003573695.1 Papaver somniferum | reverse complement strand
CTGAGTTAAGTGATAGGTTGCAGTTTCATCCAATCTGATATATATGACACCTAGAACCTCGCATGGACCAGCGCATCGGGTCTGTATATGGTAATCTTGCAACCTGAGTTAAGTGATAGGTTGCAGTTTCATCCAATCTGATATATTTGACACCTCAAACCTCGCCCGGACGAGAACATCGGGTCTGTATATGGTAATATTGCATCCTGACTTAGGGGACAGGTTGCGGTTTCATCCAATCTGATATATTTGACACCTAGAACCTCGTCCGGACGAGAGCATCGAGTCTGTATATGTTATTCTTGCAACCTGAGTTAAGTGATAGGTTGCAGTTTCATTCAATCTGATATATATGACACCTTGAACCTTGCCCGGACCAGCGTATTGGGTCTGTATATGGTAATCTTGCAACCTGAGTTAAGTGATAGGTTGCAGTTTCATCCAATCTGATATAT
>NW_020652418.1:0-694 GCF_003573695.1 Papaver somniferum | reverse complement strand
GACGAATTGATAACCGCATATGCATACCAGAATTTTCTCCCACATATTTTCTTTTGTTGTTGAAGGGACTTCCTTCCAACATAAATGTTTTATGCCAACCATATCACGGACCAAATAGCCTAGGTAACTACTGAATTCAATTCTATGGTTACCAATAGGCCGGAACATTTTGTCAAATTCAATATCCCTTCTTTTGGCATCTTTTATCGAGAAGTCTCTATGCAGCTTCAACATTCTTGTCATTCCCCTCTCTTTTATGATCACTTATGTAGAGTCTTCTTGTTGTGGCTGCTTTTCTGCTTCTGGAGCATTTTCCAATTCTTTTTCTTCTAACACCTCCAAATCATCATTTTCAGAATCTTCTGACTCTGGGAATAACCGAGGCAACATATGAAACCATGTGATGTTTAAGTAGAAACAATTAAGTACAAGGTTTCACACATTACTTGTTAAGTCTTCAAATCTAGCAGTGTGGAGCATATGTCCACCATCATTGTCATCTGATTGTACAATGTCATCATGACTCTCATCTAAATCCACCGTTTCTTCATCAGAATCCCCCTCAACATCTGATTCCCTCCATTGGTCGTAATCATCATCTTCTGCCATGACAAAAGTTGTGTAGGTACGTGCATCTCAGTTAGGAATTTGATCTTATTTTGGAAAATATTAGCTAAACCTAACAGGATAAGCA
>NW_020652417.1:0-408 GCF_003573695.1 Papaver somniferum | reverse complement strand
CAAGATATGCAATATATTTCCAAATTCAGTTTTCATAATTCCTAGAAATGCTCTGTCCAAAATTAACCGAAATCCTACTAGAAAATCTCGAATTAGTAAATGCACATTACAAGTTTTTATTTTCCAGAGATATGCATTTTAATTGCTGGTAATTAAAAGAATATAAAAATTAACAATCTGAATTAAAAGATTCTCAACTTATTTCGGTCCGGGATCTCCTTTAGTTATTAAGGAATATCTTTGAACAATAAAAGATAAGAGTTACTGAACATGTTCAAAGTATGTCGACATCTTAATTCTTTGTAAATCCTCTTTCATAATTACAATTTTGGAACCCATTGTACCACACTTCCAAACTAGTTTAGAATTGGTTCATCTGATTTCCACGAAATATGTGATTGATCAAAT
>NW_020652416.1:0-587 GCF_003573695.1 Papaver somniferum | reverse complement strand
TGTGGGTTTAACCCAAAGCTCAATCAAAGGCCCAAACCCATTTGCATTTTAGAGATAACTGAGCCCAAGCTCAGTTCATTTTATTTTTAACAAACCCACTAAGCCCAATTCATTCAAAGGGCATTCAAACCCAATAGTACATTAAGCCCAACACTTCCAAAAGGCTTCTAAGCCCAAAGCAAATCTAGGAACCCAATTAGCTAAAACACTTCCGAAACACACCCGATCTCTGTGGATCGACCCGTACTTGCACGAGCTACAACTGACGACCGTGCACTTGCGGTATTACTGTAGGCCCGTTTTCATTGCATCAATTTTATACACATCTCCGGGCCCACCAAGTTTTTGGCGCCGCTGCCGGGGATAATTTTTAGGACCTTTCCGGACCTGCCAAGTTTTTGGCGCCGCTGCCGGGGACCGGTGCTGTGTTTTATCTGTGTGTTTTTCTTAGCTATTTTGTATTTCATTGCATAGCATTTGCATCTGCATCTGCTTCACTTCATTTGCTGTTGGACCTGCTGTTCTGAACCGGTTTTTCCTCTGCTGGGACGCCACCAAGGAAAAGAACCAAAACCCAACTGGGTTTT